>NC_090939.1:810229319-810529319 GCF_040938575.1 Ambystoma mexicanum | reverse complement strand
CTGGTATCACCATTAGTGCCGAGTGCAGAGTGGCCATTGAGCAGCTGCCACTCCATGACTGGGGGAGGTGTAGGTATGCCTGTTTGCCGCACACCCAGTACGTGTCCATGAGGGCCGCAGTCCCTTTCTTTAGGTCTGGGATGGTGAGGGTCTTGTTGCAGCTCTTGTTTGTTCCCATGGGGGTTCTTCCTTCCCCTTTAAAGCACAGTTTATAGTCCATTTCGCTCTGTAGTTTGAACGGCTTTTCAATGGCAGTTACCCAAGTTAGCTTTGAAATGTGTTCTCTCCATACTGGTGTACATGTTTCCTCTATCCACTGTAATTTATCCGGCGCCACACCTCTTAGTGCTTCCGCTTTGCACATCACTTCTTCATCCTTCCGCTTGTTGTCAGAAAAAAGTGTCCCTCCTATCACAAAAAATGGTTCTTTCAAACATACTACTCCTGTCGTTTTTGGGTAACAGGTTTTCTCGTTCTGCAGCATTTGAAAAGTCACTTCGTGTGCCTGGAAGGTGTTCTTAATCCTGCACAGCGTGAGATGAAGAAGACATTGGGCATCCACAATAGGCAACTCTTTGGGTAACAATACTTTGGGTGTACCTGATGCATGGGGGATGAGGGAACAGACATAACAGCTTTCGTTTGTTGTCTGTTTAGCTGTGGCACTCATGTCTGCATACCACTTATTTGTTTGATGGGGGTGTCGTGGGTCTTCCATCTTATCTAGACCTAGCCCATAGTACTCATCATACTTCTTCCTCCCTGTTTCTCTCTTTCGTCTGGTGTTCTTGTTACTCATGTACTTCCCAACCCCCTGAGCAGTGGGCAAACTAGACCCCCCTTTCTCATTCCCGCCCCCCTTGGCCCATTCATCATATAGTATTTCGTGCATTTCTAGTAGTTTTTCGTTTTCTTTCCTGACGCTATCTGGCAGATTGTTTTTTGGAATGTGGGCAGGCTTGCTGGTGGGGGTGTCATACAACCATGATATGGCAGACGGGTTTCGATCATTGAGACTATGGGCATTGTAACTGGATACCCCTGGTGGAGACACTGTGTTGCTCTGCATTTCACCATGTGGCTTTTCTCTTTGTGCGGTCACAACACTTGATGGTGTGGTATGATACCCCCAGACAAGTTTAGTTCCGTCCCATATCAAAAAATCACCTTCCCTTGTATTGACATCTGCAGTTGTATTGGGCCCGGTGGTACTGTTAATTGGTCTAGTAGTGTTATTACTCCCTCCCCCCTCGTACATCTCGATAGAGATGAACGCTATAAACCAATATGTAACCAAGCCAAACATTATCATAAAAAACAATGTGATGCATATTGATAATCCACACTCATACGAATATCTACATCTTTTATATACTAATTCTCTCATTCTACTAATTCTATCCGTTGCAGGCTGCCCGTTAGATGCCATGGAAGCTCCTGTTTGAGATATAAAAGTGCATTAAGTGCATGCATGTAAACGTTTTGCTGGCACCATCTGTGCCAATACATTTGACGGGGAATGGAAGCGGGTGGGGGAGCGGGGGAGGGGTATTCACAGACAAGGGTATATAAAAGATATAATATTATTATTTCATTAATTATACATCACTCACCTAGATAAAAAAAAGAAATCCCACACACACACCCTTTTTTTTTTTTTTTTTTTTGTAATATCGTTGTCAGGCATTATTTCATTCAATTCCAGTGCTGACATTATTCCATTCAGGTTCAGTGCTGACACACACACTCACGCAAGTCGATATTTAGACATCTTACTCATTTGCATTGGTTGCTGTTGTCTGTGCCTCCTCGTCTATCTCCTCGTGTACACTGCTGTATGCTTTTCGTACGTCGGTTAAGTGCACCCAGTATCTCAAACCCTTCACCTTTACTGCCGTGGGCGTGCAAAATATTACTTCGTATGGGCCATGAAATCGTGGAGCATTCCACCGACGCACGAAACTTCTGACATAAATTGAGTCGCCTGGCATTAACTGTAGCTGCTGCTCTGGCTCCGTGACAGATCCTGTTACATTTCCCTCTTCTCTAGTGAAGGGTGGGGAGAGTTGCTTCGATATTGCGCGCGCTGCCCTTGTTAATTTTCTTAGGTAGTATGTGAACTCATCTCCCAATATTGCGGCGCTTCTGTGAGCATCTGAGTGTTCACGCAGTGGAGAGTGTGCTGTGTTCATTCGTCTCCCAGTCACGATCTCGTGTGGGGACAAGTGGTGGTCTTTACTTGGTTGATTTCTCAACTCAAATAGAGCCAGGGGTAGACAGTAAATCCAATTTTTCTTTAATGAGAAGCATAGTTTTGATAATCTGCCCTTTAACAGGCCGTTCATCTTTTCCACTACGCCATTACTTTGTGGATGATAAATCGAACATAATTTATGTTTTATACCCAATAACGTGGTAACTTCCTTGAAAAGTTCATTCACAAAGTGAGAGCCGTTGTCTGAGCGTATCACGTCACAAATTCCCCAGCGCGGGAACACTTCCCTTACTAGGAACTTGGCGGCGCTTTTGGCATCAGGTCGCGCACATGGTCCCGCTTCCACCCACCTTGAAAATGGGCACACCACCACGATCATGTACCGCGAGCCATTACACCTTTCCCCCATGTCTGCATAATCTATATGCAGTTCTCTGAATGGGCCAATGGGTTTGGGAATTGTTCCCCGGAGTGTGCGTAATGTCATTCCTGAGTTGTATATTTGGCATGTTGTACATTCCATTGTCAATCGAGACACATGTTCCTGGAGACAGGGCACAGACCATTCTTCCTGTATCTCTGCTGCGATGTGCTGCTTGGTGTTGTGTGCGGGGAAGTGTAACTGTTGAAATGCAACCTCTAGTAACTGTAGTGGCATTACCACTTTCCCTGAGTTATTTTGCCGCCATAGTAGATCTGTCCCTGATTGGCTGCATCCCCGTTTCGTCCATGTTAGTTTTTCTTCTGCATTAGCTCCTTCCTGTAATTCTAGTATTTGTGATAAGGACATCATGTTATACCCTTCTGACAGTTCTTTGGTTGTTGTGTTCTTGATCATGAACTCACCGGTGTCGTATTTCTGAAAATAGGAAGCCTCCTTGGCGGCAGCGTCTGCTGCCGCGTTCCCTAAAGACACAACGTCTGAGTTGGAGGTATGGGCCTGGCACTTCACTATTTCTACGGCAGTAGGGTTTTGTAGGGCCTCAATTAATTCTTTTAACAATTCTGCATGCTGCACTGGTGTTCCATCTGCCCTTCTGAAACCCCTACGGCCCCATCTTGCCAGACCTCCATGTACGGTCGTTGTCATGTAAGCTGAGTCCGTGTATATTGTAACTGCACAGCCCTTTGCTGCGTGTAGTGCTTCTATGAGCGCAACCAGTTCTGCTGCCTGTGCAGAGTAATGCGACGGGAGGCGGTACTGTACTAATGTTTCGAACTCACCTTCCTCTAATCTCACTACCGCCATGCCAACGTGTTTTTCTCCCGTGTCCATATCAATTGATGCGGACCCATCCACAAAGTACACTTCCCCCTCGCTGAGAGCGTTTTCACACACCACTGTGCCCTCCCCTCCTTCTCCTGTGTGGGTTGCGCAATCGTGATTTTGCATGTCTTCTACTGTGCACGCTTCTGTAATGAATGTGGCGGGGTTCACTGTTTTACATCTCACTATGTGGATGTTGGCGCTGGACAATATAATCTCGTATGCTGTTGCCCGCTGTGTGGTCAGTGTGCTTTTTGATCTTTCAAGTATTGCAAATAATGAGTGCTCCACAAACAATGTCACAGGGCATCCCATTACTATTGTGGCACTTTTTTCAATCGCAAATGCGGCTGCTGCGAGCGATTGTTCGCACGCGAAATGACCCTGCATTACGGCATCTAAAGTACCACTATAGTAAGCTAGGGGCTTGTGTCCTAAGGATGTCTTTTGTGTCAGCACCGCTGTCATAAGTGTTCCTTTGCAATGGGAAAATAGGTAAAATTCGTGTCCATAATCAGGGTTTGCTAGTACTGGAGCGCTTGAAATTAGCTCTTTCAGTGATTTGAACGATATGCTCATTTCTTCTGACCATTTTATATTTACATTCTCCTGTTGTGCTTCTTTGAGTGCTTGTAGGAGGGGCCTGGTGTATGCTGCATAGTCTAGTATCCATGCTCGGCAATAATTGCACATCCCCAAAAATTTCTGCATATCTTTCACTGTTGTGGGTTCTCCTACCAATCTTATTGCCTCTACCCTGTCGGGAATTATTCTTTTTCCATCTTTCGATATGAGCTGTCCCAGGTATAGGACCTCAGGCAGACAATACTGTAGCTTCTCCTTGTCTACCTTGTATCCTTTGTTGGCCAGTAAAGTCAGGAGCGTTGTTGAATCTTTTCTACACATTTCTTTGTCTTGTGTACACACCAATAAATCGTCCACGTACTGAATAATCGTACTCTCTACTGATAGGTTCCCCAAGTCTTCATGCAATATGCGGTTGAATATGCTCGGGCTTTCACAGTATCCCTGTGGCAGTCTGCAGTGTTCATATCTTTTTCCCCCCAGTGTGAACGCTGTAAGGTATCTACTCTCTTCAGCCAGAGGTATTGAGAAGAATGCGTTTTTCAAGTCCACTACTGTAAAATGTGATGCTGGTTTTGGGATACTGCATAGTATGGATGCAGGGTTCAGGACTAGAGGGAACTCTTTTTGTATTACATCATTGAGGGGGCGTAAATCCTGTATCATCCGCCAAGATCCCCCCTTTGCTTTTTTGATTGGATAAATACATGTGTTACATGGGGAGTTTGAAGGCACTATTATTCCTTGTACTAGTAGTGCATTTATGGTCTCTTTTATCCCTTCTTCAGCTTCACGGGACAATGGATACTGTTTAACTCTTGGTAAGATAGCTCCTTGTTTTAGTTTTATTCTCACAGGTTGTACTCCATGCAACAGCCCTACATCATGTGGGCCTGTTGTCCATAAATTGTTTGGTACTAGCCTCATGTCGTCATCAAAAAATGACGGTGGTGTTCCTACCACTGCCATCAATTGGACGGGGATCTCTGTGGCTTGGATCAAAATGTCACAGGGCATCGCTATTTCCATTACTATCTCACCATCTACTTCTGTGTCTGAAAAGAGATCCTCATCGGTTACCTCGCGTAAGGCAAGGTTGGCGTTTGTACACAGTACGGTGCGCCACTCACATCCTTCTTTGTCCATTCCAATCACAGCGATCCGCTTCGTTGATACCTGCACAGCGTGCAAATCCAACGACACCACTGATCCTGGTGTTGCATTCGGACACACTATGGGGCGGAAGAGGAATTCTGCTGGAATCCTCCAATCCATGTTTTTTAGCTCTGGGACTATAAGGGCCAAAGTCTTTAGCCCTGCAATAAACATCTCTTCCTTTTGTGGCAGCCCTCGTATTTCCTGTGTGGTTGTGTAGGCTTGCACTACCAACATTGCACGCAAGGGGCATATCCCGGGTGTAGAACACACTATTCCTCCTTCGGTAAATGATATGGTCATGTTAGGTTTACTCATAAGATCCCTCCCCAGCAAATTTATCGGGGACTGTTCATAATACAGTAAGGGTGCTTTTACGGTCTTGCCCCCTATGGTTACATCCAAAGCTTCTGTGTAAGGAACTTCAATTACAGCCCCAGAGAACCCCTGCGTCTCTAACTTCCTGTTAGATAACGGGAATCGGCCCTCTCTGACACATGATTTCTCCGCTCCCGAATCAACCATGAATATAAATTGCCTGTCTCCTATCTGCGCCCCCACCAATGGTTCCTCTGCTGCACTGTGGGTGGTAGATAGAACTGGACACGCAAGTGTTCTCTGTGGGCTGTCCTATGCGGGGTGTCTCATGGCCCCCCCTTCATTAAATACGTTACCTGAGACCACTGACATGCCGTTATAAGGTGCTGGTGCGGGGGCCCCGTTAGCTGCTGTCGCGAAAGGGTTGCCTGGTGTATATTGCATGTTGTCGTTGTTAGGCATGGTTTGTGGGTGGTTCTGTGTTCTATATTGGGGTCCCTGTGGCTGGCTCGTGTTACCCTGGCTTGGATCTCTCAGTTGCTGTTGTCCCATCGGAAAGCCATATGGGCTTCCCGGGTGGGGATGGCCATACTGTTCCATCTCCTGGAACCCGTTGTTTTGTCTATTTCTGCACTCCCTGGAGTAGTGTCCCCATCGCCCACAGTTCCAGCAACTTCCCTGAGGGCCCCTGGGACCCTGCCATCCACTTCCTCCCATTCCCCCGTACCCCTGCGGTCCACCTCCTCTTCGGCTCCTGTACCCACCTCGTCCCCCTCGAGGGGTCCACTCTTGCCACTGCGGACCTCCACCCTGCTCCTGCTCATTCCACTGCCGCTGTCCGGTTCCCGCCCAATTAGTTGCCATCCTTCCTTGTATTGCTATCAGCCCCTCCTCCTCATCTTCTCCCTCCCTGCTGTGTGGGAGCGTGGCTACTGCTGCTGCAACCTTCACTAACTTTGTCTGCACCAGCTTCGCCTCGTCTGCCAATCTTTTCTGCGCCACCTCCTTCTCCCTTTCCTTGATTCGTTTACAATGGTGTACTATTATGCTCTGAATTTCCGGCCATCCCTTTGCTTCTATACCTGCTATTTTGTCAAGCGCCTTCTGCACTTCCTTTGGGAGCCCCCTTTTTATAATGAAGTAAAATAAAGATGTCGATTGATACCAGGGCGTGCCCGTTTCTGCTCTCCACATCTCTTGGACCCGAAAAATGTAATCCATAGCCTCCTCCCCGTCATTCATGGCACACTGCATCACGGACTGTAAGTCAGGCGTGTCTGGGAATGTTTCGCGTAAGGCGTCCCACACCCTAGCACGCACTGTGTTAAAGGAGGCCCCATCATGGCGGTCGCAGTCTAATGTTACTCCCGGGAAACCGGCTTTAACCCATACTCTTTCAGCCTGGTCGCCCACCGCTGATACGAGCAGACTTTTCACATCTCCTACAGCCAGGGGTACCCCAGCTGTATGTTTTTCGAAGGCGTATATCCACTTACTAGCCCCTCCTGATAACGGGGGCAATAGCTTTAATAAATTAGCTTTATCCATCTGTGCCCATGGGATATAGTTAGGCCTTCCTCCTCCCCTATCTATCAACGGGAGCTGTAGCTTTCCTTTCGTTGTTGCATCCGGACCCGTTTTGGCTGCTGTTGTTCCCATTGATGCCATTTTCCCCACTCTGTTCCTTAGTCGTCCCGACCAGTCATCATCTAGGGTTCTCATAGAACATGCACCTTCCTCCCCCTCGCTTCCCCCTCCTATTGCCATACTCAATCTGTCGCTTTCGTCTAGCTCTTCTCTAATATCACATAGTAATTCCTCTCTAAGTCCCCCAAGCCTTTCTTCGTTACCACCATCTTCCTCTCGGGTCCCTACTTCTATTATTCGCGTTGGTTCTTCCTCAATCCTAAACAGGATCTCGCCCTTCTTCCACCCCTCTTCGGGCCGTCTGCTTTCATCCGATGCTCTAGACGTACGTCCAGCTCTAGTTGTATCCAGTGCTGTCCGTTCGCATATGTTTTTTATCCTCGAGAGCTCATCTTTTGCTATAGACAGTCTTGATTCTAGATCATCTGTGAGTTTCTCTATGTCCACCCTTTGTGTACCCGCCTGGCCTCGCTCCCTTGTACTTTCATATGGTGGGGGTGCAGTGGGCCGGTGGGGTGTGGTAGTTGTCGGGGGAGGTACATACGTTGGATCACTGTATCCTTCTGCGGGTACAGGTTTCTTTAATATCGGGTATAAACTTATTACCTCTACTGGTGGTGTTACACCTGGCAATTCTTTGATATCTTTCTGTAACACCAGTGGATTGTCTGTAGTAGATGGGAGATCAGGATTTGGTGCTGGCACTTTAGGCGGTGGTACCTCTTCGAATAACCGCCAAAGATCTAATATTTCCCTCCTATTCTGCAGCTGTTTCCCTCGGTACTTCAAGAAAATGCATGTCATCACCATATCTAGAACGCTTTTGTCAAATGACCCTCCCTCTGGCCATATCTGGGGTAGCCCCTCTCCTTTCAACTCGGTTACCCATTGGTCGTGGTATTTCTTAATCCGCTCCGCGTGCCCTGGAAGGCTTTTACAAATATGTGATAATGGTGTTTCAGGCCCCATCTCTGTGTGCCCTCCTAGTGCTTATGTGTCTCTGTATGTCTGCAACTCCAATGTTACTGTGGTATCGATATTGTTTTTTCGTATTCTACTTCACATCCAGTGTTATGCTCGGTTGGGCTCTCCCTCCCTTGATTGCCCACTACAAAAAAACTGTCTGTACACAATTTCTACTTTGTTCTCTTCGGGGGACACATACAAGAGCAATCCATCATTTATTTTGACACTATCAACCCGGAAATCAAAAGATACCCACTCACGTCACTGTCTCAGCGTTGCTTCAAAAGAGTTTTTATCCGGTCACACTTACCATGACCATTTAACAATTATACATTTATAGCCGTTTTACACATTCGCAACATCAAAGTCGTCCCTTGACACATACGAGGTGCACACACCTCTTGGTAACACTCAGTACACCATTCACGCTGCCCTCCCTTTCCTCCCTAGCCGGCTGTCCCTCTCTATCTTACTTAGCGCATATGCATATATTTATAGGTTTTAACCTTCTCTCCCCCCTCTAGTAGGACCCTTGTTCTCTTATTTTTCTCCCAAGTTTGTGCTAATTCCGTTTTTATTCTCCCCCTACCCCTAAAGAAAAAAGAAAAAGAAGTAGTAGCGATCACTAATATGTTCTCAGTGCCCCCTTTTGCTGAGCACTTTTATCTTGTATTTCACTTCGTCATATATTCCCAGCACTAGTCAATATAGCACTATGCGGCGCCGCCTTCCACCCCCTTTCGGAGCTAGGTTCCCGTCACTTCTATCTCTTTATTCACCTCGTAATCCTAATGGCCATATGCAAAGAAAAAGAAAGGAAAATTTTAGAGTAATCTTTAGTATATCTTCGTACCCCCTTCTCGTTCCCTTTCCTACCCTTCTCTCCCCGCTCCCTTTACAATCGCTCACACTCAGTACTCACGTGCCCGTCTTGAACCGATAGTCTCCGAAACTGGGTCCGTCCAGGCAGTGTCGCCGTTAACTCAACAGTCAGCCCCGGCTCCGGCGAGCGGTACTCAAAGGGGATTTTTTTCCAATCGGGATCCCGTACCCTTTCTCTATTGAGTGCGCACTTCTTAGTGTACCGGTCGCCGTTGGCGGGCAGCCTCCCGGAGCCGGCTCACCGTGCGTATCCCTTTCCGACCGGAGATTCTCGTGCCAAAAGGGGACGGTTATAATGGGTTTAGGAAGAAATAAAATCACGCTATCGGGGTCACCACTGAAGGCAAGCGTCCCCAAACAGCACGATCCTCCCCGCAATGAGAGACAATGAAGGACTCTCCCAAAATGGGAATAAGGCCAAGACAGAGTGCGGGTGAGCGTAAATGGGAGTTTATCAATCAGAATAGGGCATGCAAAGAACTCTGCAAACTCCGAGAGCGCTCTGTCTGACAATAGCAAAGACAGGCGTATATATTTACAAAAAACGTCATAAGAACCTACACACTATAGGGGGCACAAATTCATGGGGATTGGGTGGCGACGACTAACTATAGGTGCTGCTGTGATGTGGTTGGCTTTGGCTGGAAGACGTCATTGGGCAGCCTTGTGGGTTGGGCTGGGCCTGGCCGGGTGGCGGAGTTCATCCAGGCGGTGTTGTGGGGCCATCGTGGCCAGTGGCAGAGATGAATGTCTCTTCCTGACTTATTAGCCCTATGCCATGCACACCGCAGTCATTCGAGCATTTTTAGCATTATCTTCTTCAGTAAATCTTACAATAGGTTATACAACAGGTTAATGCAACACAGGAGGAATGCACCTTGTGAGGGGACTGGAGGTAATACGTCAGGGCATGTTTACCAGTGTCCTGTTGACCGGGGCCATAGGTCGAGGGGCTAAGCTTCAGGGCCTGGCACGGGCGGTACATGTCTTTCTGCCTTGTTAGAAGTTGTTATGGATGTTCCGCTGTGTGTTGTCAAAGTGTTGGGTGTCTTTATTGCACAGGGCCATAAGTCTGAGGTGGTCTGGTGGGTTGTGAGGTTTACGAGGGGGCGCGTATGTTCAGGCAGAGGTTTACTGCTGTGCTGTAAATAATGCAGGTGGCGGGTGGTGGCCTTGGGTGCTACAGAGGGGGTTACAAATCTTTGAAGCGGCTCCAGTCTGGTTGGGGGAGGTAAAGCAGCGCGGCGCGGTCTCTGCTCTCATGCCTTTGGCAGCCTTCATAGGGAGGGAGGGGGAATGGCCTTGCAAGTATTTCACAAAGGTATCTCCCTCGTGTGTTGCTGAGATAGGTAAAAACATCAAACATTTGAACATTCTATAATACTTATTCAAATCCTTTTAAAACATACATTTCAACTTTGCTGGATGTGTCTCGATTATACCCAGTCTGAACACCGTATTCGTACACTATGTTTTAACAACTACAGTATTTAATTATATGCATATATATATATTTGCAGTAAGTGAGGTAGTAGTCGGGTTGGTGGAATACATAAGAAGCTTAGACATACACACATAACTAGTGCATTTCTTGCGCATCCTTCACATGAGTTCCACAGTCTGGTTACATTCGTTTTCTCGTGTATTCTAGCAGCATTAGTTCAGTTATGGCGCGAGCCCATGGGGTGTAAGTTTCTCAGTAATACACGTAACAAATAGATTCTTGGTGCGTTCCTTTATTATTAGCATCCAACTGCAATGGTATATGCTCATCATTGCTTATATCATGGGGGCATGATCTCTTTTAATTATATATCTTACAGGCTTTTATAATATAAGGGATTTTATGAGAGGAAAGCATCCTTTGCAAGTAGTTTAAACATTAATATACGAGAATTGTCAGGCCTGTGACGACCATTTTACTGTTCATTTTATTTTGCCTAGGCCTGCTGGCCGGGTCATGCTGGGAGCGATGATACGATACACTGCGGAAGGTGACTGTTACAATGTTAGTGCATTACACTGGCTCATGTCCTTCTGGTTCGTGGGAACGGGCTCGCAGCGGATCTACCAGGGTGCTGCGGCAACAAGGATGACTGAAACCCTCCAAGGGTGGGGGCCGCGCTACAGCGCGCTGAGCTCACACCATCTTTACCAGACAAAAATGGTGTCTAGGCCTAGCTAAATCGTAATACGTGTGGGCAATTAATACGTGCGGGCAATGTCTCCAGTGGGTGAGCCCTCCACCACCTGGGCCCGGGTGGCATGAGGAGACGTCCAAGAGAGCCATAGTCCTCACCTGGGGAGAAAGTGCAGGCGAGGGGGGTCGTTGTGGACCAGTCCTCCCCTACACAAGTAAAGTAGTCCCAGGCCAACCACACCCTAAACTCTATACGGCACAGCTCAGTTCTTGGTAACCGAGCTATGTGAGTGCCTCCATGTTGACTGAAGCCCCCAAGAAAGTAGCTCCAAGAAAAATAGTCCCAACCTAAAGGTGTTCTCCATAGTGATTATGAGCCTGGAGCCAAAGGCGCCAGGACTGACTCCAAGAGAGTCTCAGGTGAGATATTAAGGCCTTTAAGGCCATAATGGAACCCCAAAACCTGGCCCTACCAGGCAGGCTGACTTGCCAGTGTGGGTCAGGGGTAGGGATCATGACAGCACTCCCCCCATGGCCCCTCTCACAGTAGTTCTTCTGCCTGGTCCTGGTTTGGTTGGATAATTCTGATGGAATTTTTTAATCAGACGTGGTGCATGGATGTTTTCGCTAGGTTCCCAGGATCTGTCTTGAGGGCCGTATCCTTTCCAATCGACTAGGTAATATAACTTGGACCTGGTGTATTTGGAGTCCAGGATATCCTTCACTTCGAACTCGGGTTCTCCGTCGACCAATACTGGTTTTGGTGGTGTTGTAACCCGAGTACCTGGTTGTTTTGGTTTCAGGGGTGATACGTGGAACACATGGTGAATTTGCATGTTGGATGGTAATGCTAATTTGACGGCTACTGGATAGATTATGGATTTGACGGAGTAAGGCCCCAAATACCGAGGACGAAAGGTCCGGGTTCCTTTTGTGGGAACATATTTTGATGCTAACCAAACCTTATCTCCAACTTGATAGTCGGGGGCCTTTCTACGATGTTGGTCAGAAAATTTCTTTTGTCTGTGCTTGGTTTGGAGCAAGTGTTCAGCTGCCTTTTTGAAGGCCTGGGAAAGGGTTGTATGTAGGTTTTTAACCGCTGGCATTTCCAAAGTGGTTGGAAGATCCAATTCAGAAGTACGTGGGTATCTACCATATAGGATGTAGAAAGGGGTTTGTCCAGTGCTGGAGTGTAACAAATGATTATAAGCATATTCTGCTATCCATAACAAGCCCTTCCAATTTCCTTCCACTTGATGCAGCATGCAACGCAAGTATTGCTCGAGTGTTTGATTGGTTCTTTCTGTTTGGCCATCTGTTTGAGGATGGTGCCTGGTGGATAGTCGGATGTTGATTTGGGCCAACGAACAGCACTGTTTCCAGAACTTGGACACAAACTGACTACCTCGATCGGAGATCAGAACTGATGGAAAGCCATGTAACCGTACAATTCTTTCCAGGAACACTTTTGCTAAACTGGCTGCAATTGGAAGACCCTTAAAAGGAATAAAGTGTGCCATTTTTGAGAACAAGTCTATGACCACTAAAATAGTGTTGAATCCCTCACTCGGAGGTAAGTCTGCAATGAAATCGAGGGAAAGTGTGTGCCATGGTGCGGGAGGAATTTCCAGTGGTTGAAGAAGACCAGCTGGTTTCTGCTTTAGAGATTTATTTTGTGCGCACACGCCGCATGACTGGATAAATTGGATAATGTCTTTACGCCGAGTGGGCCACCAATAGTTTCGTTTTACCTTGGCTAGGGTTTTGGCAATTCCAGGGTGACCTTTAATCAGGGAATCGTGATAACCCGAAATGACTTGCTGTTGTAGTTCTTTTTTTGGCAAATATAAACAGTTCCTAAAATATGGTAGTTGATCTTTAATTGTGTACTGTTCTCCTTGAGTACACCATTCTAGTGCAGTGTTAGGATCCATTAAATGCTGAATCTTGTTTTGGAGTTCAGTCTGGGTCAACGTTGCTGTAAGGCCTAAGAGTTTGTCCTTTGGAATGATGGCTACTGGTTCTGGCACAAGGTGTCAGACTTTCAATTTTGGACTCCAGGTCGATGTGTGATTACATAATCATATTCGGCGAAGAAAAGGGCCCACCGCAGTTGACGTGAAGATTGAGCCTTCGCTGTTTTTAGGGATTGCAGGTTTCGATTATCTGTTATTACTGTGACGGTATGTCTGGCTCCAAGGAGATAATGTTGCCATGCCTTAAAAGCTGATTTAATAGCCAAAAGTTCTTTGTCATTTTCATGACCAGAAGGCCATGGGATATAGCGGGCCAGTTTCAGGGTCCCTTTGTGAGATAACAGCTCCCATAGCCATACTAGAGGCATCTGTTTCTACGATGTAAGGGAGGTCTGGGCGAGGGTGTCGTAAAACTGGAGCGGAAGTGAATTTATTCTTAAGCTCTTGGAAAACCTTCTGTGCTTCTTCGGTCCAAATGAACTTCTTATTGTTTTTTTCGTAATAATAATGATGTAATCAGATGTAAAATTTGAGAGAAGTCTGGGATGAATCGGCGGTAGAAGTTTGCAAAACCCAGCATACTCTGGATTCCTTTAAGCGAAGTTGGTGACGGACAGTTTAGAATGGCATCTACCTTGTGCATGTCTATTCTGATGCCTTTCGGAGTCAGGATGAAACCAAGGAATTCAACTTCTGTTACATGAAAAGAGCATTTTTCGAGCTTAGCATACAGTTGATGTTGGCAGAGCTTGGTAAGAATGGAGCAGACATGCTTGACATGGTCCTGTTTTGAAGCAGAATATATACTAAGATGTCATCGATGTAAACCCCGGCACAAACATCGATTAATTGCCGCAAGACATCGTTCATGAAGTACTAGAATGCAGCGGGAGCGTTGCAAAGTCCAAAAGGCATTACCTGATATTCATACAAGCCATATTTGGTACGAAAGGCGGTTTTCCATTCATCTCCTTTCCTTACTCAAACCAGGTGATACCCCCCTCTAAGGTCTAGTTTGGTAGAAATTTGGGCATCCTTGATTTGGTCTAATAATTCGGGAATGAGTGGCAGTGGATAACGATTCTTTACGGTGATCTGGTTTAGTGCGCGATAGTCAATGCAAGTCCTCAAATCTCCTTCCTTCTTTGGTACAAAGAACAAGAGACTGGCTGCCGGTGATTTAGAGGGGCAGATAAACCCATTTGCCAGGTACTGGTCTAGATAAGATTTCAAATGGAGGTTTTCTGGTTCTGTGAGTGCATAGATTCTGCCACAAGGAATTTGCGCACCCGGTATGAGGTCAATCTGACAGTCGTAGGGCCTGTGCGGTGGTAGCATATTAGCTTGTTCTTTTTGGAACATATCCTGAAAATCTTGGTATTCACTCGGTTTGTTTGTTTGTTTGTTTGTTTGTTTATTTATTTAGTATGGCGCACAAAACCCAGGGGTAACACGGCGCAACAGAGAGCAGGAGGATAAGATTACATAGGAACGTAGTTGCATCATAAGGCACATATGAGTATAAAGCATAGCATTACAGTACGTATGATCTGGTGAAATGACATATTTACATATATACATACAGTTAATTACATTTCATTAGGTCAGCTAAGGGATGTACATATAAACAGTCAGGTTGGGTATAGTTTGTTAGTGTGAAGAGTTCACTGATCAGTCATGGGGATCATTAGAACGTAACCAGGGTGAGAGTGTTTCGCCTAAAGCTATAATAGGATTGGTCTATTCTGATGTTGAGTGGGAGGGCGTTCCAATGTTGGGCTGCCATGACGGGGAAACCTCTGCCGCCGTTTTCTTTTGTCTGAATTTCGGTACTTGCAGGCAATGAGAGTTGATCGTTCTGGTAGGGCGGGTGGAGGTTTTTTTTATTATTCTGGCTGCGAGATAGGGGGGAGCAGCATTATTCAGGCATTTGAAAGTAAGTGATGCTGTTTTGAGCGAGATGCAGTCACAGATTTTGAGCCATTTGTGTTCTCTTCTTTTGTTGGAGATGTGTTCCTTGGAGGGTAAGTTAAGGGCTGTCCTGAGTGCATTGTTTTGTAGTGTTTGAAGTTTGTCGGTTATGTATTTGTTGGCTCCTAGATACATGGCATTACAATAATCAAGTTTGGAAAGTATTAGGGCATTAGCAATGATGATGCAGCTAGCTTGAGAGAGGAATGCTCTACTTGCCCTGATTAGCTTGCACACGTGTAGGCGGTGGAGGATGCTAATGAGTTTACTTGTTTTTTTAGAGACAAGGCTGAGTCTAGATGAAAGCCTAAGGTTTTCACTGTCTTGGCAACTGTGATGGTGTTGCCATTGATGTTGAAAGCCTTGTAGTTGGGGCTGAGTTTTTTTAGATTGACATTGGAGCAGAGGAGGATGATTTCGGTTTTCTCATCGTTCAGGCATAGGCCGTGTGTGGCCATCCATGCCTGAATGATGAGATATATTTTGTTTACCAAGGCCGTATCTGAGTCAAAGTTGCCCGAAAGGGGTATGAGGATCTGGGTGTCATCTGCATAATTAGTGTATGTGACGCCCAGTCTGTCCAACTTGTCAAATAAGGGCTTGGTAAAGATGTTGTAGAGGGTTGGGGAGACGCAGGAGCCCTGGGGTACGCCGCAAGTTATTTTGATGGGGTCTGCTGAGGCTAGTGAGGAGAAGACCCTCATGGTTCGATTGTCCAAGAATGATTGGATCCAGGCTATCGCCTCTTTTGAGAAGTGGGCAGCAGAGGCCAGGTGTTCGCACAGGACTGTGTGATCCACCAGGTCGAATGCCGCCGACAGGTCGAGGAGGAGTAGCATGGCAGTGTTGCCTTTGTCGTTATTCTCGTTGATTTGGGTTTTAAGATCGATTAGGGCTGTCTCAGTACCGTGCTGTGGAATGAAACCGGATTGGCGGGCGCCTAGTAGTTTGTCAGTTTCTAGATATTGCTGGATTTTTAGGTATGCTACTCTGTCTATTATCTTTAACAGGAATGGTACCGTGGTGATGGGCCTGTAATTAGTGGGGATAGCAGGGTCTAGGGTTTGCTTCTTGAGGAGAGGCAGAACTCAGGATTCTTTGAGATTGCTTCGTATGGAGTTGGAGGAGAAGGATGCTTTGATCAGTTTGGATATAAAGGGAGCTAGGTCCCTGGCAGCATCCTTGATTATTTGTGGTGGACAGTTGTCGCCTTTGCAGTTTGATGGTTTGAGTGAGGCTATGATCTTTTCTGTTTCTAGGATGGATATTTTAGTGAATCTGAAGAGATTTGGGCCTTATGTGTTAGTTGTTTTGGCATGATTGCTAGGGGATGATACGTTAGGGGTTAGGGAGTCTTTTTTCTGTGCGATTTTTGTTTGGAGAGTTTTGATTTTGTTGGTTAGAGCGTTTTGGATGCTGGTGCACCATTGTTTGTCTTTAGTTATGTTATCTGGTGGTGGTATGGGGGATTCTAGTTCCCTTAGTATAGCAAATAGTTCTCTGGTGTTGGAGTTGGATTTTTCGATTCTTTCATTGAAGAGGTTCTTTTTTGCGAGAAGGATTTCTGTTTTGTAATTGTTAGCAGAGAGTTTAAGTTGTAGTTTGTTCTCTTCTGTGGGGGAATTGCGGCATTGGGTTTCAAGTTTCCTTTTGCGCATTTTTAGTTCTTTTAAGTGGGGGGTGAACCAGGTGTTCAGGTGAGCTTGTTGTTTGCTTTTTTGCATTTTTTGTGAGGCGATGATGTCTAGTTCTTTTTTCATAGCCATGTTTTAGCTTTCTACTAGGCATTCTGGATTTAGGTTGTCAGGGAGTGCATCGAGGGTTGGCAGTAGAAGTGGTAGAAGGTTGTCAGGAGTTATATATTTTTTTGCTCTGGTGGGCAGTGGTGGTGCCATGATTTTTTCTTTGCTGACTTCTTTATTGAGTGACAATGTGAGGTCAATGAGGTAGTGGTCTGTCCAGTGTTGAGCAGTGGTTTTGGTGATGGTGGTATCGCAGTTCAAGGCGGCGATCCAGACCAATGTCCTACCTTTATTATGGGTAGGGGTAAACACTTTTTGGGTTAGGCCGTGTTCAGCTAGCATATTGACTATGGCTTGTGCTGGTTTGTCATCAGGGTCGTTCAGACCAAGATTCAGGTCGCCTAGTAATAGTATTTGGGAGGTGTCTTTTGTAATGTTGGCTATGAGGCTGGATAGGTCTGCCTCGAATGAGCCAATGGGGCTAGGTGGCCTATATATTAGGTAGATGGTTAAGGTGCGGCTGTTGGAGATGGGTAATTTGGCTGTGAGGAGCTCGCAGGATTTGAGAGGCGATTGAGTGAATGGTCTTAGCTCGAGGTTGGACTTTGCTATGATGTCCAGACCGCCTCCTCTGTTATTAGGGCTGTCCATTCTGATTATTTGATCGTTTTCAGGGATGGCTACTGATAGAGCTTGGCTTGCTGCTTCATGCAGCCAGGATTCTGTGATTGCTAGTAGGTCGAGGTTGTTGGTGGATAGGATGTCTGCTATTTCCGTGGCATGGGCCACTAAGGATCTAGCGTTGATCAAGGCTCCGAATAGAGTGGTTGTGTTGGGTGGATCCTGGATGGTTATAGGGATGAGTTTGGGTTTGGTGAATTTATTACAGGGCGTGGTTCGGACATACTTTGGGGTGCCGTGAGGTAGATCTCAGAAGAGGATTGGGAGTTTTGTTGTGACCGGTAGGCTCATAGAGACGAGGTAATCTGGCGTGAAGCCTGATGTTTCTTTCTGTGATCGTGCACGGTGCATTTTCTGCTGAGCGCATGGTTGCAGCAGTAATAGCGGTGGTAATGTGTAATAGAGGCATGAGGAAGTACAGTAGGGTGGCACTTTGGTTCTTGCTAATGTGCATTGTGCAGTGAGTGGTTATCCGAAATTACATTTGGTAGATACAGTAATGATATAAGACATTGACTAACATCAGGTAGGACACAGCAGCTAGTATGAGGTACGACTGTTTTGGTAGCAGCAGCAGTAGTAAAGTTTAGCGGCTATCAACTGGTTAGACACAGCGACTATTATGCGGGGCTAGGCTAGTAGTGGCAGTAGTAGTGTGGTACATCGACTAGAATCAGGCAACGCATAGCAATGTCATGGGCATGGGGCGCTATAGATATGTGGTGTAGCATGAGACGGAGGGGCCATATAGTTGTGCTGTGATACAGCGCAGGATTGCAGGACAATACGGTTATAGTGAAGTATGGCTTCAAATGGGGTTTGGGTACATAGGCTAAAAGCAACTATCCAACAACAGGTAAGTAGCAGTCTAATGCGTGATTCATTAGGTGGTTGGGCACATAGGCTAAAAGCAACTATCCAACATCAGGTAAGTAGCAGTCTAATGCGCGATTCATTAGGTGGTTGGGCACATAGGCTAAAAGCAAATATCCAACAACCTTCACTGTTGACTGTTGACTGGTGTGCTAGCAGTGTAACATAATACCAGACCATAATAAGGCAAATTCGATCAACCGAAGTAGGTTAGAGCAGTGCAATTGACAGTATAGCGCAATAAAACAGTGCGGGTCGTGGGTGTCTAAATTGTGGGTAAATTTGTGATTGTCCACCTGTCGTGGGTGCCTGGGGCACTGGGGAAAGGGTGCGTAAAAGGTGCGCCGGACCAGAGTGCATTCAAGTGGGGCAGACTTGGTGGGTTGAGTAATATGCCTGCACTGATGAGGTCTGTGAACAGTAATGCTGTTCTTCTCTCTCTCCTTTTCAGGTTGCTGCGTTCCGGGAAGCATGCGGTGCCCAGATGATGGAGTTCGCTGGATCGAATGTCTCCCGGTAAGCAGAATCAGGAGCTGACGATGGGCTGAAGACAGGATTCTACTCACAGGTAAGATTCCAATAACGATATTCTTTTTCTCTCTGCAGGTACACGATTCCAAGAGTAGCTGGCATCAAAGAATACTGGAGACCCAACTGGACACGGTGAGCGTTACGCTGCAAACAGCAGAATAAGGCGAAGCGTGTTCTGCTGTTTGGGTGTGGTTTAAATGGTCTTCAGGTAAAGTAGTCCAAGTAAAGTAGTCCCAGGCCAACCACACCCTAAACACTATACCGCATAGCTCAGTTCTTGGTAACTGAGCTATGTAAGTGCCTCCATGTTGACGGAAGCCCCCAAGAAAGTAGTTCCAAGATAAATAGTTCCAAACTAAAGGTGTTCTCCATAGTGATTATGAGCCTGTTGCCAAAGGCGCCAGGACTGACTCCAAGAGAGTCTCGGGTGATATTTTAAGGCCTTTAAGGCCATAATGGAACTCTGAAACCTGGCCCTACCTGGCAGGCTGACTTGCCAGTGGGGGTCAGGGATAGGGATCATGACATACCGTGAGCCTATTCTCCGGGTTACTTGTCACTATCTTCAAGTCCATGTTTAACAGTAACAGCTATGAGTGCAGATTCCATGGACTCTGTTTTCTTCCCACCCTGCAGCACCCTATTAAACTGCTTGCATGGCTTAACCAACAGATTGTTCCTTAACACAGAATACAACTCTATGGCTAACCGTTGAAGCCCAGGAGGTCTTTCTTTCAAAACCTGAAGACTTTTCCCCTCCAGGCAGTACAACAACTCATCCCAACTAGCTGAAAATCTCCAACAACAGGTAAGTAGCAGTCTAATGCGAGACCCAGTTTGGCAGTTGGGCACATAGGTTAAAAACACCTATCCAGCAACAGGTGAGTAGCAGTCTGGTGAAGGATGCGTTTGGCAGTTGGGTACATAGGTTAAAAACAACTATCCAACAATAGGTAAGTAGCAGTCTAATGCGCGATTCATTAGGTGGTTGGGCACATAGGCTAAAAGCAACTATCCAACAACAGGTAAGTAGCAGTCTAATGCATGATTCATTAGGTGGTTGGGCACATAGGCTAAAAGCAACCATCCAACAACAGGTAAGTAGCAGTCTAATGCGAGATTCATCTGGCAGTTGGGTGCATAGGTTAAAAACAACTATCCAGCAACAGGTGAGTAGCAGTCTAATGCGAGATTCATTAGGCGGTTGGGCACATGGGCTAAAAACAACTATCCAACAACAGGTTAGTAGCAGTCTTATGCCGGTTACGTTTGGTAGTTGGGCACATTGCTTGAAAGAAGATTGTCTATCAACAAGTAGGTAGTAGTGATTTAGCTAATGGTTGTGCGCAGAAAATTATAGTGTTGACTGGTGTGCTAGCAGTGTAACATAATACCAGACCATAATAAGGCAAATTAGATCAACCGAAGTAGGTTAGAGCAGTGCAATTGACAGTATAGCGCAATAAAACAGTGCGTGTCGTGGGTGTCTAAATTGTGGGTAAATTTGTGATTGTCCACCTGTCGTGGGTGCCTGGGACACTGGGGAAAGGGTGCGTAAAAGGTGCGCCGGACCAGAGTGCATTCAAGTGGGGCAGACTTGGTGGGTTGAGTAATATGCCTGCACTGATGAGGTCTGTGAACAGTAGGCGACAGGACAGTGGGCTCTCAGGGTGAGATGAACAAGTAATAGAACAAGATGGAAGTTCATGTGTCGCGGCGTAATTTTCAGATTACTGCTTCCCTTGCTGGCAATGACCAGGTGGCTATGGAGATGTTTCAGTGTACTCACATGCAATGGCTCATGTGTCTTGGTCGTGCCGTGGCGCTCTGTGGCGAACAGGGGCAAACAGGAAGGGGCCTTGCTCACTTGGGCCTTCCTCGAGTGGGCTGGCTTCCACCTGCCGGTGGCCTTCTGGCCGGGATTTTGGGCGTTGCTAGGCAACGCAGTAAACAATGATGGTGGCGGCCATTTTAGGAGGCTTGAGTTTATCGTGTCATAATGCACACGATTTCGGGTGCCTGCTGTGGCGTGGCACGGCGCGCTGCGCACTGCCGGTGGGCTTCAGGCTCACCTACAGAGGGCATAGGAAGAATTTCCAGATGGCTGCTTCAATGGATAACGGCTGCTCCTGCAGTCTGTGTTGTTGTTGGGGCGGCGGGTCTCAGGAGACGCATCTGGTGCAAGGTAAAAGGGGCTCCCGCCCTCTCAAGCATCTTCCTGGAGTGGGGGAACAGAGGCAAACAGGAAGGGGCCTTGCTCACTTGGGCCTTCCTCGAGTGGGCTGGCTTCCGCCTGCCGGTGGCCTTCTGGGCGGGATGTTGGGCGTTGCTAGGCAATGCAGTAAACAATGATGGTGGCGGCTATTTTAGGAGGCTTGATGCACACGATTTCGGGTGCCTGCTGTGGGGTGGCACGGCGCGCTGCGCACCGCCGGTGGGCTTCATGCTCACCTGCAGAGGGCATAGGGAGAGTTTCTAGATGGTAAAGTAAAGTACTAGTCGCGCCAATTACTAATGCCGCCGTTCTGGGAGTCACAGATGTGCATAAGTCAGATTCCTCCTTTTCTTGGTAATAACAGGTAAGAGCACAGTCATTGGAAAAGGCCAGCTTCTTTGCACGCCAATCTATTTGAGGATTGTGAGCTACTAACCATGGCATTCCTAATATTAGTCGAAACTGAGGAGCCTTGATGAGATCAAAGGCAATAGACTCTCAGTGTCCGTCCTGGCACAGTAGGATTAGTACTGATGTACATTGGGTTATTGGTCCGGAAGCTATTTCTGTCCCATCCACAGTGGTAACCTTTTCAGTGGTCGACTTTGAACATAAGGGAAGCCCCATCTCTGCTGCCAGTCTTGATCTATATAATTCCCAACTGCTCCACTGTCTATGTATGCTTCAATGGCATGCATCCGAGACGGTTGTTGGTGATTGATTAGGATCACTGGTAGTGCAAAGTGTGAGGTTGGTGGCTCATTCTTCTCACTCGACAAACTGACCTCTACGCTTGCCGAGCTTGGTAGTTTTCTGACTCCTTATTATTTTCCTTCTCTGTGGTAAATTTCACTGGACATTCTTTGAGGAAGTGACCTGATTTTCCACAGTATAAACATAGTTGCTGTTGCCTTCTCTTGTCTCTTTCGGTTTTTGTTAATGGGGATCGTACACCTCCGATTTGCATGGGTTCTACAGTGTTCTCCGATACACGTGAGACATTATCATTTGACCGAACATACATAGCCTGAGTGTCTAATCTAGTCTGGTCTGCCTTTCGTTCTTGTAATCTGTGATCTAGTTGCACAACCAGATTGATGAATTCAGCACAGTCTTTAGGTGGGTCAACCACCTGAGCTAGGACGTCTTTCAATTCTCCCCGTGGACCTCGATGAAATAGCGTGGTTCTTTTGTTTTTAGGCCACCAAGCTTCAAAGACTAATCTGTTAAAGGTTGCTATATACGTTAACAAGTCTTGATTTCCTTGACGGAGTGATAAAAGTTTGTTGTCTAATGCTTGTCCTTGGGTATGACGAGCAAAGAGTTTCTCCATTTCCATCTGAAACCCCCCAAAGTCATGTAACAATGGATCATCTTGACTTACTAATGGTACCGACCAATCCGCAGCACTACCGCTCAGATATGACAAAACAAAAGCAACCCGCGCCTGGTCGTTGGGAAATGCACCAGGTCTGCAAAGGAAATTAAGACGACATTGGTTCATGAATGTAGCATACTTCCTGGGATCCCCCGTGAATTGTTCAGGTGGAGCTAAAGCAACTGCCCAGGAAGAGTTATTTGTACTGGACTGGTTGATGAGGTTGGTGCTTGTGCCGGCGGAATGTTTCCAGTCAATGAGGTTTGTCCTGCCTGTGATTGGAGTAATTGTCTACTGATTTCATCGGTATGATCTTTAGTAACAATCAAATCCCTCCTGAGAGCATTGGTTTCTTGGCTGGCAGAATGTACCTCAGCACGTAACTGTCCCAACAACTGAGCCAATTTGTCAATTTCTGATCTCTCCATGACGCCCAGGTGGAGTATGTTATTTGGTCTTTGCGTTCTGTTACGCTCACCTGGTATCCATGGGGACGCCATTCAGCCCTGGTTGGATGATATGCGCCTCAAACTCTCTCCCCGATCCCTGGAATGTTGCCTCCGATGGAAGTTGAGCCTGAAATACAGGAGGGATGGATTCAAGACTTAACTGTCTCTGGTAGGGTGTCTTCCAACCTCCCTTGGATTCAAAACCTTCCCTTGGTCCTCTCCTCACCTTAATTCTTTAGAAGGTGTGCTCTCCGTCCTGCTCTTTGTGGCTGGGGTGCGTAGTCTCGTGTGGGCGTGAGCGACCAAGTTGCTTCACTGGTGCGAGCACTTTTTAGTGTCTTTAAGGTAGGTCTTGCTGCTTTACAGTCTTTATATTCTATTCTGTTCTTTCCTTCTTTCCTCTTATTGTTATTAATGTCTTATTTCTTCTCTTTAGGTGTGCAAAGAGATTTTGGCGTTTTCATGCGGGTTGGAGCTGAGCAGAAGCCGGTAAATGAGGGCGTGGTGTGCGCGATGCTGTCCGGTAAGTAATGCGTGATGCGCAGTGCAGTTTTGCCTTGTATATGCTAACCTGTGTCTTTCCCCTTCCTTCGTAGGCCACAATGCTCTTTGCCGGTTGCAGTGATGTTTCCGGAAGATGCTGACCTAGAGGCGACTAACCAGGTAAGAGTCTTGTGATTTTCGTTGTTCGTGTGGAAGTGAGAGTATGCGCTCACTAATGCTGTTCTTCTCTCTCTCCTTTTCAGGTTGCTGCGTTCCGGGAAGCATGCGGTGCCCAGATGATGGAGTTCGCTGGATCGAATGTCTCCCGGTAAGCAGAATCAGGAGCTGACGATGGGCTGAAGACAGGATTCTACTCACAGGTAAGATTCCAATAACGATATTCTTTTTCTCTCTGCAGGTACATGGTTCCAAGAGTAGCTGGCATCAAAGAATACTGGAGACCCAACTGGACACGGTGAGCGTTACGCTGCAAACAGCAGAATAACGCGAAGCGTGTTCTGCTGTTTGGGTGTGGTTTAAATGGTCTTCAGGTAAAGTAGTCCAAGTAAAGTAGTCCCAGGCCAACCGCACCCTAAACACTATACCGCATAGCTCAGTTCTTGGTAACTGAGCTATGTGAGTGCCTCCATGTTGACGGAAGCCCCCAAGAAAGTAGTTCCAAGATAAATAGTTCCAAACTAAAGGTGTTCTCCATAGTGATTATGCGCCTGTTGCCAAAGGCGCCAGGACTGACTCCAAGAGAGTCGCGGGTGATATTTTAAGGCCTTTAAGGCCATAATGGAACTCTGAAACCTGGCCCTACCTGGCAGGCTGACTTGCCAGTGGGGGTCAGGGATAGGGATCATGACATACCGTGAGCCTATTCTCCGGGTTACTTGTCACTATCTTCAAGTCCATGTTTAACAGTAACAGCTATGAGTGCAGATTCCATGGACTCTGTTTTCTTCCCACCCTGCAGCACCCTATTAAACTGCTTGCATGGCTTAACCAACAGATTGTTCCTTAACACAGAATACAACTCTATGGCTAACCGTTGAAGCCCAGGAGGTCTTTCTTTCAAAACCTGA
Source organism: Ambystoma mexicanum (assembly GCF_040938575.1). Taxonomy (NCBI): domain Eukaryota; kingdom Metazoa; phylum Chordata; class Amphibia; order Caudata; family Ambystomatidae; genus Ambystoma; species Ambystoma mexicanum. The sequence goes on along the minus strand of NC_090939.1, from coordinate 810,504,757 downwards.
AGACTTTTCCCCTCCAGGCAGTACAACAACTCATCCCAACTAGCTGAAAAGTCATCTACATGTAGTTTCTTTTAGAATTTGAGGAACACCATATTGATATCCCATGACTTGACCTTAGCTGTCCCTTGCCCAATGCTAATATACACAACTATCCTAGATGCCTCAGCCTTTTTGACTCTATAAGCCAATAACTACTACATTTCTCCCCCCACTCCCAGATCTCCTGCCTACATGTCCTTACTAGGAATTGTACTTTATTTATGCAGTCATTAAGTTCTAGCCAAACCTATGTGAAGGTGCTCAGTTCACCCTCATCCTTGCAAACTGCTCAGTATTTCATTTCCTAATCCTTTAGCCTAGATTGAAGGACATTATACTACCTTATTCCCAATCTTTTTCTATCCACCCTGATGTTGATCAAACTCTTACTAAAAGAGACATTCAATGATCCCAGACCATTCTGATCTCTATATGGATCACAATTCCTTCCTCCAAAAGCACTCTATCTCTTTGATGATCTGTGTCTTCACTGCCAGGCCCTCAAGCTTTGATATATTGGGATATCCCAGTGTCTCTGACCCGAAGATTGCTCACCTTGAATGCCCAGTTATAGCCACACTTGGGTGTCTTCTGATCAATGTTGCCAATTAGTGCCCACTAAGTCTAAGGACACAAGAAAACTGTCCATTCTGGAGTATTAATTAATTATCTGTGACATGAAAGTGAATTATTTTCCCACTGGGTGCACGGTTCTCTATATGTGCACAAGATCAAATTTTCTCTTGAGCATATGAACTCTATAGTTATACCTATTGTCCTGACTCCTAACTTTGGAGCAATGATCAAGGGACGATTCCGGGGTAGCATTGACATTCTTTATGGAAACAATCTTTACGCCTCAGTGCGGTACCAAGACCTTAATGAGTTCTTTAAAGAAACCTTTGTGCCCAGAATTGGGTGCATAAATATTGTCAGGACATGTTACATACATTTTAAATCCATCTCCACAAATCGCCTTTCTGGGTAATTTATGACATTACCAAATGCTATACTGGCTTTTTATGAATCAGCATTGCAACCCCTTGTTCTAAGACTCTTTGCATTTGTCATGAACATTGTTTGTGAGCAGATGGATATCTTTTTCAAGTAAACATGTTTCCTGTAAAAGAAAATACCTATGACACATCAGTTTTTCTCTCATCACAGGGGAGTTCAAACCTAGTACATTCTAGGGAATCAAACTCATAGCAATTTATCAAGAATAATAGATAAGGCAGAGGTGTACCACAATCACGCAGTGATAACTGTGAAATCCAGCCAGGCCATTCAGGTTCCTGAGGTGAGCAAAAGGTAAGAAAGATAGGAAAATCAACAAGAGAAAAGAGAAAAAGGAAAAAATACGTCAGTATGATCAAGCACAATGGTGACTCCCAACTTCACCCTGTACCAAACAGCATTTATTATGTACAGCAAACAGGAAGGCATGATTCCCAAAACTATGGACCATCAGCAATGATTGGCGAGCCATCTAATCAACCCCCACCTCTTACCCAAACCCACCGGGCAGTCAATTGGTGCGATTCAGTAACATTTCCATCCTCCCCTACATCCATCCTTAGGGCCTGAGTCCGTAACCTATTAACCATGCAGCCCATCATTTCCATTCCCAAAAACCTAACCAGCTGTGAATACCCTCCTGCAATTTACAAGATCATCCTATGACTTATCAATGCTGTTCAAAGTCAGGCCCTGGCCATCTTCCCATTACACTGTAATTCTAACATTCCATATTGTGGCTACAAAGTTTGGTTTTGGAGGGATGAAAGAGTGAAGGACAGAAAGAGGAGAGTAGAGGTATTCAGTGGAAGGATCCAAGGGTCCCCGTGTTTGAGATGGAAGTGATGTGGAACCCATGAACGATAAGGCCAAGAAAGTTGTATTGCTTTGACCCTCACCCGCTCTGCCTGAGTTTCCTGCACGAACCTCAGAATCAGGGCAATTGGAGGAAAATAATAGAGCTATTTCTTAGGTTAAGAGATCAATGAATGCTCCATATTTCACACCTTGGAGATGGAAGCTGTGAGAGGCAACGATTGAGACCTAATAGTCGGGGTCACACATAAACAGATTCATTATTGGAGTCCAAAAGTTGAGCCAAAGAAGATTGCACAAAGAAGGCTGACAAGGCTAGCTGACAGAGAAGGGAAAAGACTTGCTGAAATGATCTGCAGGTGTATTGACCCTCTCAGGAAGACACCCTGATTGATCTTGCCCAAAGAAAATTGTTGTTGGCCATGAGAGCTAGGAACATGCAACTTGTCCCCACTTGATGATTCAGCTAGCCTTTTGCCAATTGGTTGTATGTGTACAACAAGGGAGTTTGGTGAAGAAGTACAGGCGTGCCTTCTGCGTAGCCTTTTGCTTGGACAATTTGAATGAGTGGACTGCTTCCACTCAGGATCATGTTTCCTGCATGAATCTCAATCCAGGGTCACTTCCGACCTCATGTGACTGGCATCCACCGCAAGGATTTTTGTAGAGGAAGGAGACGGGACACTCCCTTTAGGATTTGGAGAGGGAAAAACAACATCTGCAGGCTGATTTTGAAAAACAGACTTCAGCGGTTGGAGACTGCATAAAGAAATGACTAAGAAGACCAGTTGGCAAGAAGGTGACAGATCAGGGATTTTAAGTCGAATTGTTTCCTCGGTCTACGTGGCTGGTCACTCTCCCTGTACTCCCAACTACTCTTAGGCAGATGGGCAATCATTGGACATTTGAGACCACATGTTTTCTTGGAATCTAAGTATTCTCTCCTCCGGGAGGAATACTCGTAGCATTGATTTATCGAAGACAGGCCCAATAATGGTCTGGTCAGTGTCTGTGATGGCATCAATTCACATTTCTTCCAGCAGAGGAGGTACCCATACTACTAGTAAATCTTTCATCCTATATTCACATCTCTGGCAGAGACCTTAAAAAACATGGGGAATGAGAGTATCTAATCAACCGAGAAGGAAACATGCTACCCCCGTCCCCATGTTGTATGCCAATACTATAATAACACCTAATATGCTTTCTGGATTGTGATATGTGAATAGGTGTACCTCAAGTCTTTTGAGGCTAACTCCTCTCTTGGATAGAGAAAGGGGATAATTGTCTGCAGTATTACCATTTTGAATTTCTAAAACTTAATTTGTTTTAATATTTTGAGGTCGATCACATGTCTGAACTCCCTGATTGATTCTTGACTAAAATCGGAATGGAGAACACCCTCAGGCCTATTCTGTATAGGAAGGGATGTCGTTATTGCCTTCTTCTCTAAACATTGTCAGATCCCATCCAGTGTTGCTCCATGCTTAACTGTATTCCAAGAGACGCGTGTGGGGATGGAACCTGTCGGTGGAGAAGGAGGTAAGAATTTGTTTCATAGCTGCATCTGATGACACGAAGAACCCTCACATCCTTAATTGATCTTTGTTTAGACATGCAGAAGCCCTGTCAGGTGACCAGCTGCTGGGCCTGTGTCAACATGGTCTGATTGTAGTCATTGCTGTGACTGAGCAGAAGCTTAGTAGCCTGGGAAGGCTGGGGAATGTCCGATGCTGTGACACCCTGACTGCAACACCTGCCTTGAAAAGACAGTTTGCCCCAAAACACATGTAATATATTTTCTGCTCTCCTGGCAGGGTAGGACAGACACATTGTAGGGCAAATAACAATAATAATATGCTGGTCCCTGAAGCACCCCTTTCCCATGTGGGGGGCAAACAATTTTGAACACTAGAATGTTATATGGCGAAGAAGAGATTTCTGGGTGGTGTGCATTCTCCAGGCACTCATCCAGACCTCTCAGCTTGTGGCTAGGGTGGAACCAGTGGCTCTGTGGCTGCTGCTGATGTCTATCAAAAAGGATGTGTGATAAATTGCCATCTGAAAAGGATGTGAAAGCCCTGGCCTTTTTGATTTTTATTGATTAATAAAATGATGCAGATAATTTCATCTCTGAAAGGGTAATCTGCTGATCAGATTCTCCTTTCATAAGCTCCATGTCAAAAGCATAGTGTGCACTTGTGCCCTGCTGAATCAATATCCATATATGCAGCACCTGCTCTACCAGTGACACACAGCAGGTTTAGAGGCCACAGGCACCCATTTACCAGTTGAAGTGACATTGGAATCTCTGCAGGGCAGAGCCTGCATTTAAGATATGCACCCCTGTACCAAAACTATTATGATCACAAGTAGCTCATGCTGGTGTCAAGGCAACCCTTATAATAAGCCATGCCTGAGTTAAGGTATGGTGCATGGCCCTACCTATAATCATTTCAACCACATCCAATGTGATAACACACATGACCCCTGGTGCGAGGGGTCACCAGAGGAAGTTACAGTGACTGACAGAAGTGCCAGCCAGCTACAGCGACGCTGTGGCTGGCTGACACTTCTGTCAGATTGCCTGACCTAATGGCAGGCGCATCTCCCGTGCTGGCAGGCCCCGGCCCACTTAAAGCACTGAGAATAAGGATCAATTTCGGACAATGTATTTTGCTTTTCGCAAGTTGCAGTTATAGCATGTTTTTTGCTGCCGTTGTCTCTGTTAAGATCATCACAAGACATTCCATCTCGGTGTCCTCGTTCACTTGACAAAATCCTTGTGCCTAAAAGCTTGTGTACAGTGCAGAAATGTTTGATCATAGCACATAAAGTGGCCCTTGATTTAATTTTGCCACAATTAATGCTTTGTTGTAATGTGTCTCTCTTTCCTATCTCCATGGCATGCTGTTCAGGATGCTTGTTTACATGTATGAAGTAACGAGTGCCCAAAGTACGGGATGCTGTGTGAGTGCGCTGCTTTTCCTGCGCTACTCTAAACTCTTTAACACACATTTATGAACCCTCCCAATGGTATGTATTTTACCAACCTCTAAAGCTTGAAAAGTAGATCCACGAAGGCTTGACAGGTGGCCAACGTTGCACCAGACCTGCAGATGAAATGGCCTGCTGTTAAATCTCTTTTACCAGTTTAATCGTATCCACTACAGAGTGTAATTTGCTTTCTGACTTTGAGAACATTCAGACATGTAATTGCCAATTTTACTATGGCCGGTAAGATAGCTATAGCCGGTAAGATAGCTCAGTGGGTTGAGTGTTCGCCGCAGTGATGTGTGTGTGATCTGCAGGTTGCAGGTTTGAATCTCTGCAAGGCCAACTCAGCCTTTCATCCTTCTGAGGTTTATAAATGAGTACCGACACAGGTTGGGTGATATTGTATGCAAATGTGTGCTATATAAAGTGCTTAAGCACAAGTGCTTCTATAATAACACATCATTATCATTTAGCCTTGGACGTGTGCTTGCATTCACAGAAATTTGGTAGTATGGGCAATTACACACTGACATTAACTATACATATGTTGATCCATTCGTGTATGAAATGTATATCATATTACAGCGATATTGTAACCATATTTTTCGTAGTGTACTTAGGAACAGTTGCTATGTGATGCCACCTCCTGTTTTGTCAAGGGGTGAAAGGTCGTGTTGCACTCAGGAATTAAGTACGCCAAACACGCTGTGCTTGCGATGGGTGCACCATATGGACTGCCAGCCCGGGCGTCCTGCGTCCCCACTTATAATCAGGACGTGATGGCTCATGCAGTGACATTCGTCTTGAAGTTACATCTTTCATTATAATATTCCTCTATTATTAGAAAAAATAAAACATTTTAAACGAACAGTAACACCACACCACAATTAACCTTCGAAGTACTTTGACACCCCTTCTATACTGCAAATACTCTTCCAAATGTGTTGGTGTAGTGCGCCGTGTTCTTTTCAGAGATTGTGACCCGTGAACAGGTTCTTCTGTTCCCTCTGGTGTGTGATCTACAATGGAGTCACCTCCTCCTTTTTCTGCACTTCTCAAGTTGCACAAGTACTGTGGCATCTCTAGGCAAATCACCTTGATTACACCTGGATTCATCATTCTCGTTTTGAGTATCATTAATGTTTAGGTTGTCATCACATATGTCCAATCTTTTCAACACACTTGTATTGCATGTCTCTTCAATTTTTCCGTCACACGCAGTAATCATAGACTCCTTTTGTCCTATACCTTTTAACAGGTGGGGTTCATAATTGAGACTCTTTTTACCTGATGGTTTGCGAGTTTCAACAAGAATGGTGTCACCTATATGTATATTTTTTATCTCTAAATGCTCTACACATGCTTTCTCTCTCGTTTCTTTCTTCTCTCAACTTTGTGGTTGCCTCATTATCAATCTTTCTAATGTTTCTGGATACATTATGTGGAATCAATCCTCTGGGGCATCTCCCCAAGAGATCCTGCGCAGGTTCTGCACCCGTGAAAGCCTCAGGTGTTGACTGATGTTCCATCACTGCTTGATACGGTGCCCTGTCAATACACCCATGAAAGCCTCAGGTGTTGACTGATGTTCCATCACTGCTTGATACGGTGCCCTGTCAATACACCCATGAAAGCCTCAGGTGTTGACAGATGTTCCATCACTGCTTGATACGGTGCCCTGTCAATACACCCATGAAAGCCTCAGGTGTTGACTGATGTTCCATCACTGCTTGATACGGTGCCCTGTCAATACACCCATGAAAGCCTCAGGTGTGGATCAATTTTCCACCACTGCTTGATACGGTGCCCTGTCAATACACCCATGAAAGCCTCAGGTGTGGATCAATTTTCCACCACTGCTTGATACGGTGTCCTGTCAATACTCAGCCCCTGGCCTTGCATGATCGTGAGCAGCGTCCCCATACACCGTGCTGCATCACCACTCGCACATAGCCACACATTAGGGTGATCATTTTATGCAAATCCCACAATCCTTAAGAAACCATTTGAACTCACCCCCTTGATGGGCTCCATTTTCAGACTTGAGTTCTAATCCATGAGTTGCAAATATATTTTCTAAAATCGGAAAAACATCATACAGTGCGTGGATGCAACACATTCAACGTCAGTGTACCTAGACCACTGGTCTATCAGTACTAGGAAATATGTCTCTACACTTGTGGAACCAAAGTCCATGCTCACGCACTCTGATGAGTTTAATCTCCTCAGAGTTGATTGGTTGGGAGCCCCTCGCACCTCTGGTGTTGAAGCTTTATAGCATACAGCGACATTTTAGGAGCAGAAACCACACTTTATGGCACAGTCTTGTTTTTGGTTTAGCCTCCCCTTGGTGACCTTGATGAGCAAGTGAAGTACTTTTAAATACCAGTGTGGTAGAAATTACAATTCGTTAATCTCTGAGAAGTAATCCTTCAGTGTCACTCGTAACATCATCTCTTGCTCATCACAGCTTCTCCAATACTGCTTTAGCCTCCTGAGTTTTATGGTTAAAGGATTGAAGAACAAGTTTCCATTCCCCATTTTCAATGGCCTGGAGGATCATTTTAAAACATTCATCCATCGCCGATGCTTCTGCAATCTCAGATAATGACATTGGTTTGGAATTGCAGCTTTGGTAATCATGTGCACATAATGTTCAGTGTCCTGTTCATCCTCGACCTGCAGTGGAACATGTCACAAAGGGTGCCTGGATAGTAAATCAGCCGGAATATCAAACCCAGGCCAGTATGTGAGAGTCACATTATATTCTTGTAGTTGAAGCATCCATTTTACAATCCAATAGCGCTCCACTAGCATACCTCAGAGGATGCGTTTGACCTCTGGATTTTGCATACATAAGTACAGCACCAAACCAAACAGACTCGCATCCACCACAATTTCTGAATGACCCGTTTGGTTGAAAAATGCCATTGTGACGTTGGATCACATCTCCGGTAATGGCTGTAGCGTAAAATTGTGCATTGATTTTCTGGGAACCAGGGTGAACATCAGCAACACTCAGTCTGCAGGAAGAACATATCTGTTGATAGTGAGATCGAGACATCACATCCACTGATGCTCCTGGGTGAATTCGAATTGGAGCTTTCGTATTGGGTTTTCACGTTGCATCTAGGTTGTCTCCTCCACTTTCTGCCAGTTCCTAATACACTTGAAATGAAAAATGCATCACCATCATCAGGTTCTTTTACCTCACCAGTTGCCTGTGAGACCTCCACTTCAGCCACTTTTGGGCATCTCCTGGTAAACGATTGCCGCTGCCTATTTTTCACTTGCAGAAACTGAGCATGACACATCTTGGCAAAATGATTCGCTTCGCCTCAGCAGCCACACTTGTTATTTGCAGTGCATACTCCACTAAGAGGAAGCACGTTCCCTCATGTATGTGTGCAATTCCCTTCCATACAGTTTGTGCATTCTGATTTGGTGGAACATGCACTCACACCTGATTTATGTCACATTTCTGTGACCGCACAGGCTTCTTCCGTCTTGACAGCCTTTAGGGTACAGTGCATTCTGATTGATCTTTCCTCCGCTGTGTCATAGGACCTACACAGCTTGAGGATTCTTGTGAGTAAGGCCCAATTCTCTCAGGATTTGTTTCCTCAGGTTGACAGAAAAAACATCCATGCCTAATTTGAGCTCAAATTTCATCTCCCTCTTTTATCAGTCTGCAAATAAATGCTAAATATCTCTGATATGAATGAAATGTGTCTAGCGATTCATCATCGCTCTGTTTGGCATCCCGTAGTAGAAGTCTCTCGTAGTCTGCAGTTAACATGGGGCCGAAGTAGTGCTCTAGCTCAGTTTTCACAGCCTGAAACCAACCATCTGTATGATTTATTTATTTATTGGTCACTTGTTAGGCACTTATACAGGAAGCACATACTGTTTCAAAGCGCCGACAGGGCAGCAGGGAATGATAGACAATGTAATTACAACAATATTAAATAATTAAATACAACAACATAAGAAGAGACAATGGGTAAGGGAAGACAAACCTACTATGCCTTGTGAGTGTTCAGAACATGCAAGTGCAGAGGGGAGAGGGGTATGGGATATGTGCTGTGGTGCTCATGGAAAGCAGTAGGTGAAGTGCTATGAAGACGGTAAGTGCAACCTCCAGTGGTGGAGGGTGAGTCGAGTCAAGTGCAGAGGATAGACAGTTGCTGGGATGATATGTGGGAGGACAGGGCCCTGAGGATGCATAAAGGCCCTGCACACCAATCAAGCTGTGTGCGATTAGCAGGGGGAGAGGGAGGGAAGGAAGAGGTAAAGAGGAAGGTCTTGAGGCTTTTCCGGAACTTAAGGAGGTCTTGTTCAAGAAGAAGAGGGATGGGGAGGCTTTTCCAAAGTAGAGAGCCCGCTGAGGAAAGCGATCGACCACCTGCCCTCTGTTTAGTAAACCGCTTTACACACAAGGAGTTGGTGCCAGAGGAATGCAGGTCTCTAATGGGGCAATAGGTAGACAGAAAGAGTTAGAGATAGAGTGGTCCCCGGCCCCAGGCAGTCTTGTGGAAGATGCAGAAGGATTTGAATTTAATTTGGTGCTGCGACCGGGAGCCAGTGAATACTTTGAAGGGCAGGAGAGATGCGGTCGTTGGGCTTGAGGCCATGGATAAATCTTGTTTCCCTATTCTGGATTAGCCAGAGGTGTCGCAGAGTGGATGAAGGTAAAGGAGGAGGCTATTGTAATCATCAAGTCTAGAGAGGACCAGAGCCCGGGTAACATTGAGTCTCTGGGGAAAGGTGAGGAAATCTAGCATTCCCTTCAGAAGGAAAAGCTGAAAGTGGGACTTCTTGACAGTGTCCTGAGTATGAAGGAGGAAGGAGAGAGAGGAGTGAAGTATATGCAAACTCAGGCGAAGGAAACAGCAACTCCAAGTTTATTTTGTAACACAATAAAGACCCGGCGCCCTGCACTGCTTCCACTCACTTCCTCCGCCCGTTACTCACTCAATATCTCATGTTCCTAGAACCAACACACACACTTCCAAAGTAAACATTACACTTCATGCACACACAGGCAGGGCTCCCCAATTGATGTAATGTAGAAATATGTACAATGAAATACAACAAGGAGTCGAAGATGATTCCAAGGTTTCTGGCTTCTGACGAGGGAGCAGGGGGAGAGCCCATGGAACAAGGCTAGAGTGAAGGGAAGAAGTCAGTTGTCATGTTCCCAATAAGAAGGATCTCTTTTTTTCTGGCATTGAGGCAGAGATCATTAGAAGTGCACCTGGCCTGGATGGCTGAGAGGCAGCCAGGGATGATGGAGGGTGCAAAGGCATCTGCAGTAAGTTTGAAAAAGAGTTGTGTGTCATTAGCATAGCAATGGAAGTTGGGGGAGAAGGAGGAAATGAGGCATGCAAGCAGAGTAAGGTAGATGTTAAAGAGCCAAGGCGAAAAAGATAGGAGCCCTGGTGGACGCCACAGGTGGAGAAAGAAGTAGGGGAGGAGAAGGTGCCCAATATAACTTTGGAAGAGCAGTCACTTAGAAAGGAGGTCAGTCAGTCCAGTGCCCACTCCGAGATACCAAGGGTGTCATGGAGCATTCTTATGAGGATAGAGTGGCTCACTGTGTCAAATGCAGAAGTGAGATCAAGGAGGATGAGGACAGCTTGGAATCAATGGATGCAAGCTATTCTTCACGGATGTTCAGAAGAGCAGTTTCCATACCTCTGGATGCTTATTATTGTGAAAGTTAAGTTGAGGCAGGGCCAATTTCTCAAGCCGTTTCCTCAGGAAAGGGGTGATGGAGATGGGGCAATAGTTGGCTGGGCTTGATGGATCTGTGACAGTTTTTTAAGAAGGGGGTGCCAAGGGAGTGCTTGAGGGAGGATGGAAAAGAATCAGTAGCAAAGGAGTGGTAACAAAGATCAGCAAGAGCAGGGGTGAGAGAGGAAATGTTGTCCCTGGTGGTTCTGGATGGACAAAATGCAACCTGTTTGGAAGAGACCTTGACAGCTCTGGTGACTTCTTCCGTAGAGACAGAGTCGAAGGATGAAAAGGAGGAAGGAGGAGGGTGAGTGGTCAGGTGAGGCAACGGGGGCAGGGATGGGTTGGAAGAGTGTGTGACAAGGCTGTTCAGTATGTCCTGGGTTTTGGAGGTAAAGTGAGTGGAGAGTACATTGCAAAGGGCCTGGGAAGGAGCAGCAGCAGAGGATACTACGGATGGGTTGGCAAGTTCCCTGCAGATTTTGAAGAGTTCAGCTGTGTTCTTGGATGCACCAGATACTTGTGCCTGAATGTGAGCACAGAGTCTGTAATGCCTTTGGAGCAAGCGGCAGGCCAGTTTTTCAGAGATTGAACCCGAGATTTGCCACTTCCGTTCTGCAGTCCTGCACTTACGTTTCAGGTCTGCAAGTTCGGAGTCGTACCAGGTGTTACAGTTGGAGGCAGGTTTCAAGCTGATCCTCATGAATGGGGAAAGGAAGTTAAGGGTGTTGGTAATGGAAAGATAGAGGTTACTGAGAGCAGTCAGAGGTAGAGTCTGAGCTGAGTGGGCAAGGGTGAATGAGAGTGAATGAAAGTGAAGGCAGCAGCTGACACTCATTTCATTGGACGGATGGTTGTGAACGAGGTTGGCAGGGCTTTTAGAGGAGTTGTCATAAGGCCATAGGGACTCAGCTGGGAGGAGAGAAGAGAGTGGCTAGACCAAGAGAGAGGGGTGACAAGAGGCGATGAGAGAGGGAGGTCGGAATGGATGATGGCGTGCAGAGTGTGTCTGGCAAAATGGGTTGGACCAGAGGGAAGAATGGAGAGGGATAGAGAGGTGCATAGGTCAATGAAGAGGGTGTATGTTGTGCATGGGGAATCTGTTTGGATGTAAAAGTCACCCACGAGTAGTAGGTTGGAGGTGGTTCAGAGTAAGCAGGAATAGAAATCAGCCCACTCAGAGAGAAACAGAGAGGAAGCACCTGGAGGCCAGTAAATGGTAGCAATGGTCAGGGTGGAGGAGGGAGAGATGACCAATTTGCATACTAGGCTCTTAAAATAAGGACACATAGAGATGAGTGGTTAGGATGGAAGAGGAAATCCACTCAGGGAACATTAAGCCAACCCCACCGCCAGCCCAGTGAGGTCAAGGCTTCGAGGTGATCTTAAAGCCGTTGGGTAAGAGAGAGTCAAAGGAAGCGACTGAGCTGGCACTGATCAAAACTCAGTGCGAGTATGTCAAGGTCAGTGTCTTCACGAAGAAGGCAGATATCAGCAGAGTGTTTGTTGGCTGAGTGTGTGTTGAGGGTCACCAGGTGGAGACAGTCGCTGCCTTTGAAAGTTTTTTGAGGTGGAGTACAGGGGCATGGTACTTCAGTCAAAGGTGGCAGAGCATGGGGGGAACTAGAGGGAGAGGCAGGAGAAGAAAGGAAGTTGATGAGAGACGGCATAATCCGGTCAAAGAGAAGGAGGTTGGCCTGAGTGCCTTGAACCAAAATGGTGTCCATGAAGTAGACATTAATGCAGCAGTGAGATGAGAAAAAACATGCAAAGAGGACTTCCCACCTGGTGCTGCCATTAATGGGAGAGGAAGAATAAGGGGTGAGAGTAGAGATGAGATGAGAAGTCCATAGTCCTGGAGACTGGACAGAGAAGAGGATGCCACTGAAGATTTCTCTGGAAGATGCACTGACATAGGTGTCTGCAATTTAGTCTTAAAGATGCAAAGAACTGCCAGTCGGGCCGACATCATTGTGTTCTTTAGTAGCACTAAACTATATCTTCAGTCTTTCCACTCATAGCGCCCACTTTGGGGCTTGACTGGTTGTTGCCGCTAGTACATCAAATTCTGTGAGGGGGTCAGAATACTGTGTTGCCTAGTCATCTCAACCTGCCTCTGGATTGCTCTTCCATCATCCGCCATCCTAAGCCTTTGTTACTAGGAAGGCAGCTCTATGCTTTAGTAAGGCATGAACGTGAATGTCACTGATAGATTTGCACAAGTATATACAGAGGAACAGGTTGGAACGTGAATATCATGCAGGGATTTTGGATTGTTTTAAGGAAGATGCACACAAGCACTCTTTAACAGAGCCACAACCTCAGAGTATGACTTTACTGTGTGAGAGGCAGCCCTCACTGGTGTCGCAAACTCAAACTTGGTATCACTTGTTGCCATGCTCCTCTTTTGACCAGTCTTCCTTGCACTGCCTCCTGGCATACCACACAAGTAGGGGCTGCAACTGTAACCCCTACAGTCCCCTGCCTCCTGCACTAACCCAGAGATGCACTGACCTGGCTGCACTTACTCAGAGCCATGCTGCCCTGATCGCACTTTCCCCCTACCTTTCCGCTGCAGTTTCCCACTCTCCCTTCCCCTTACACTTCTCGTTGTTGCACTTCCATGACCCCAATGTCACAAGGCCTAGTAGGATAATTTGGCTTGTCTGCCCTTGTCTCCCCACCTTGTCTTGTGGCACCTAGAAACACTTTTGTAAAGGCGCGTTATAAATATTATATTATATCAAACAGCAGAAAATCGCACCTATCTGTTAATGCATGTACTCTCACTGACGCCCTCCGGTCCAATCTGTATTTAGGCCGAACCGTGGGGAGAGAGTGCCGCAAACACACTCAATGAGAAAAATGACGGTCATACGCACACTAGTGCTTCATGTATCTGACACAGAAGGGTGACTGTTCGTCACTAATGTTGCGACCTCTATTGTGATTGCTGAAGCGGCTCCATCAGCTGCTAAGGTGCAGCAATGGCACACTCAGGAATTAAGCACACGGTACACAATGTAATGGAAAGAGGACAAATAGCACCAATGAGGGCCCTCACTGCTTTGAGTAAAAATAAACAGAATTTCTGGAACATAAGAATGACAACAGATCTGTATATCTGATAAAAATATCTGTGATAAAATGATTGAATTCTTGAATCATTAAGTACATAATGCACACTGGGCTTGGTGCCCATTTAATTTTTCACAACACTCACCCTAACATTAAAGTGTTTCTAGCATTAAAACATATTACAGGGCCTGCGATAGCGGCCCTGTAGTTATGGTCAAGTTGCTCAACCCATAGGAAGAGCACTTTTTGGGGGCTTATAATATCGCCCCCCTGGACAAATCCTCATGAAACTTTGCATAACAACTATATGGTCCTGTCAGGTTCATTTTGCGAAGTTTGGTGAGGTTTCACTAATGAGGGGGCATAGTTATAAGGGGATCCCAAAATGTGTGATTTTTCCCATCGATGCAATGGAAAAAACCTACAGCCCAAACCGCTGGACTGATTTTCTCCAAATTTGCAGCAGGAGTGGCGGCTTGGCCCCGATAGGGTGCTTTTGTAAATTTGGAGTAAATCCATCCAGTAGTGTTTTTTAAGCGACCAAAAAGTTGGCCAAAAGAAATAAATTCTATCTGGGTCTGGACCGCGGATCCACTTTCTTATTTGGACTGTGGTCGGGCCTTTGGTTGGTCCAGGGGACGGTGCGAGGTCCACAGTCATCGGACATGCCCGCTGATTAGATGGGGAAGAGCATGAGGCACATCAGATTTTTGGACATGCCCGCCATGTTGGATCGGCAGACATACATTTGTGTCCGTGGACATCGGGGTGGAAACATATTAAAAAACACAACATTGCACTTGTTAAACTAATGAAACAATCTCTGGGGAAGTGAGGGGTGATGAGGATGGGCTGGGGCATGGACTTAAAAATCCAAGAAACAGGCGTGTTTATTCTCAGATGTCAGCGAACAGCCCGGTCGGCACTGTAATGTTGACTGTGTATGATACGTACTTGTTACGCAGTTAATTGTGTTGTGGTTTGTGGCTATATTCTGGGGGGAATGGGCGCAGGCCATGCCCCTCAGAATATGTGCAGTGGGCAGAATGATTACAGTAGTAGTATGTGTATTGTAATTATAGGTAATGTAGGAGTAAATCCAGAATGATCATAGTAGCAATATGTGTAAAGTAATTTTCCGTGATGCAGTGGGAGTGTAAAGTGTTTGTAATATGAGGTATTATGAAATTGAGACATTAGGAAAAAAAATGTACTGGATGAAAAAATTACGAAATATAAATATTACAAATAGTTGCAGGTAAACAGTTGTGAGACACTTCTGTAAGTGCACTATAAGTTTAAACATATAAGTGCACTGTTACATATTGTTGTGCAATAACAGATGCATTGGTCTATGGCACTCACCTTATACTTACATACCCCTCTGTCTAGTATGAATGGCAGTAGGCACTTGTGATGGTGTGCTCGTAAGTAGGCAGGGTGGATGGAGATGCTGAAGGTGTGGTACACCATGTGCACCAGAAAGGTATCTTATGCACTGTGACTATTGTGGAAATGGATACTGTATTGCTGGTGTCTGCAGAATGTGCTTTGAAGACCTTGTTCCTGCAATGAACATATGTATGAGTCAATTGAATGTTGTCCCAGGCCTATTGCGCTTACTGCATAAGCTGAAGAGCAGCGATGGCCCCTTGGCGCTCTTGTGTTAATACCCCCTACTTACAATCGTGTTGGGTTGTTTGTGCAAAGTCTAGTGACACATTATAGGTAGTGTTGGCAATAAAAGGCTCTGGAATGCATTGCAGAATTACATCTATAATAATAATATTTTATTCATAACATTTTACATAAAAAACATGAAAATGTCCTTTTGGGCACTAGGGCCAGTGGGTGTCCTCCTGACCCGTGACATCTTCTTTTCCCATGACTGTGTGACAACGTTTGTTGTACTAACATTCTTTTTTGTGTCTCTCTTTCATTTTTTTATTCTTATTTTATCCGGGTGGGTGAAAAAATAAGAGACTTCTACGGTCGCAGAGCGGCTCCTTTGTGCTCTGTTCAAAGTGATGTGCAAATTGGGGACCCTTGCTGACAGGGCTACTTTTATCTGGTTTTTGTGGCCTTAGGCTATCCCTTTGGTGGTGGCCTTGATGCCCTTGTTGGCGGACCGGTGGCAAACATTTTGCATGTGATTGTGTAAGCCCCCTGTCCTGCTATGTCACACTTCCTTCCCTTCTTTTGTTGTTCTGCAGAGTGACACCTGGGTACTTTTGCCACCATGGTGTGAGATCCTAACTTGCCTTTTGGTTTGCCCAGGTGGTCCCCTTTTTGTAGCTTGGCTAAAGTAAAGGGGGGGACAAGAAAACAGGAACGTAGGTGAAAAAAGGGGGGATAACAACCACTGTTGGTGTTCTGTAGTTATTGTGCTGTACTAATATTGTACAGCTTCAGCGCCACTGTATTTACCCTATGGGTCCCTGCAGCTCCCGCTTATGTTCCCGCTCTTTCTAGAAACATATGGTGTCCTTATTTTGTGGCGTTGGCACTTGTGATAGTCCTCCTCTTACTTTTACCTAGAAGCTGAACGTGTGTAGAGCTATGGTATTTTGTGGGCAGCCTTGGTGGTTGCTTTGAGGATGAAATTGAAGATGCTTGTATTATCGACAAGGTTGTCTGGCCCGTGGAAACACACTATCAGTATCTTTTCTGACAAGCTACTTTTATTTTCTTCATTTAATGTTGCCTCTACAACTGTGTGCTAGGGAAATGCTTTTTATAGCTCAGAACAGGGGTCACATTACTATTGACGTATAGGGAAATAGGTGCCCCTGTGCACCGTAGATAAGGTTACTTTTTAAGGACAAATGTAATTGTATTGTAAACAACCGCGTTGATAGAGGTAAAATGGAAGGTAATATTATGATATGTGGTTTACTTGAAATATGTGGTTGTTTTTATACTACACTGTTTTCAAGTAATATTGTTAATTGATGTGGCATGTGTTTGCAGAAAGAAACTGAGTTGGGCATGCTGTGAACGCTACATGAAGGATGTCATTGTTATGTGTCCTTCAAAACAGTGGACTAAGAATTTGGGGGGGTAAATGTGTCGACAATCTGTAAAGAAATGATAAGATTCACTGTATTAAAAGCAGACATCGGAAAGTAAAGTTTTTATTTCATCAAACTGTGCTGTGACGCGGTTCGTCCTGTACAACATTGGAAACATGGATTTGCAAAACGCAATGTAAGCAACATTTTAAGTGAAAGCAATAAAGTGTGGAAACTGTACTGTCTGCCATATGATCAACGCTGTGATGCATGAGTGTTGAATTTGCTGTAAAATTTGGACATCGTACATGTTATGAGAAACTTTAATTTATAGACAAAATATGAATGTATTTGTATATCAAATTGTAAAGTGTTTACTGAAAAAAAAATGTTATCTATTTCCCATAGTTATATACTCACAGTCTGTGCGTGTCATGGGTTTAGTTTACCAGCATATGGCTTCTTCAACAGTGTTTGGACAATCATTATCAACAATGAAGCTCTTATAAATATTGTGTGGGATGATCGCAAGACAACAATTTGTCCTTTTTCTGTTGCAGTATCAAGAAGCCACATGGTCGCATATAGGTTCTACAAAAGTGCGGATGTGAAAGTATTTAATTTATTTCAATTTGAAAGTAGTAATTTGTCCTGCGTAATGGAGCGGCATGTGCACAGATTATTCTTTGCTTTGGGAAAATAATTTTTGGTGGAGAATGCAAGGACTTGCATTGATGGATTGATGATTCGATTTGCCAGTAGAAGATTACAGTTGTGAGTTTAGTGAAAATGTAAACGCTGCGATGTTCGGTAGCTATGAACCATGTTCAAAAAAGTTAACAAACTTTTCATGGAATAAAGTGAACGTTTTCATCGTTTTGTCAAAATGAAAAGTATTTTGTATGGTCCCCACTATTGCTGTTTTGTTTGAAATAAAATGTTTGTATCATTTCTGTAAAAAAAGACCAACGTTTTGCGTTTGTTGTGGATGTTTGTGTTTAAGTTCCTTGTCCTGTGTAACATAACTATGTTGTGATGTTGGTGATGACCGTGTACGTTTGGCTACACTGCGGAATAACGTCATTGAAGTAGATGGAGGTAATTTTGAGCGTATCGTGATGTTAGCATTAGAGGTGGGTGGATGTAATCAGTGCTGCACTGCTCTTTGAAGTTCAGCCAATAGAATCTTGAGTTCATCTACTTTATTGAACATGCAAAACAGATTAATTCTATAAGATTATTTTTTTGTTCTATTTTTTAACTGTGAGAGGTGCATCGTACCAGAACATTTTTTCTTTTATTTTTTTTTCAGTAAAGGTGACAATGTAGGGTGGAGTAGAAAAGTAAGTAGGGAATAGGCACCAAGCAGTCAAATAGAGGGGCAGGTGGACAGGGGAAGATGTTCCATGTGTGTTACATGTAAGGTAGGGGGAAATGTTTTTCATGCTCTTTGATTACAGCTTCAAAAGCACTTTGAAATTTCTCCACCATGCAGAGTGGTATGTTGCAGTATATACAGAGGACTGTTGTCTTCGAAACATATGGATCAACAGCCTCATTTATTGCTTGCAAGGTAGTTGGTGGGATTTTGTGTGCCACAGAAGTAGGCTGTGTGGGTACAGTATTGGCTGAGGAAGATGAGGTGGAGGAAGACAGCCTACTACTTGCTAAGAAAGCAACAGCCTTTCTGAGAGCATTGCAGTGGTTGGATTGGGTGTGGTGGCGCATCCAGGTGGTCCCGTAGGAGTACTGTCTAGTTAGTCTGTGACTGAGTACATTTTACTTTGGTAGCTTTGGCCTTTGCTACATTCCCAACAGTGGTAAAGAACTGCCACACCCATGATTCTCTCTTGGTGCTAGAGGTAGGCACTTCCTCTACCTCATCTTCTTGGTCCTCTTTATTGTCTTTGGAAGTAGTGTGCTTTTTCTGTTGCATAGGTCCACTAGCAGGTGTCAGGAATTGGAGATTGTGGAAGCGCTGGAGGCTATGATCAGCGCCTACTCCAGTCCTCACCCAAGGTGGCCACCGTACCTTTAAGAGGCTGGCTCCTCCCACAAACCGATGCGTTGTATCTGTTAGTCAACGCTCGGTTCGTGTGGTGGAGTTTCTTCCGTGGAGCCCTCCGTGCCTACTGTGAACTTGCTAACCGCCTTGTATCCTACCTTAGATTCTCTCCCTCCTTCCTGCCCATGCCTCGTTTGTCTGTTTTTTTCCGTTTTGCTCTCCACCTGATCTGTTCTTTTCCCTTTACTCACGGCGTTCGGCGCCGCCTGGTTCTGTGCCATTGCCTCTTGTTAGACTTTCCTAGCTCCCGTTCCTCTCTCAAACTTCGCCCTTCCATTTTTGCACTTGTGTCACTCTGGTGTATCTTCTTTCTCTGCGCAGCCTTTCCTTTAGTATTTCTTTTAAAATTGTTGGCGCCGGTATTCCATTACTCCACCGGCGCTGCCTTGCCTTTCACTTGCTGAGTCCCTGTTGCTCTGACTACACCGTTGGAGCCTTTTTTCTCTTGCATTATTGGACTATATCCGTTTACCTTTCTATTCCCTTTCAGTCCGCCTTTCACGACCTGCTCAGGATTATTCTTTTCGTCCTTACCCATTTCTTTTCCTTCTTCTGTTTTTTATCACGTGGTGTTGCTTTTTTTTCTTATAATCTTTTGCTCATTTCAGCATTCTATTTGGAGAACTTCTTGTGTTCTCTCCTATCTTATACTCCCTAAAGTCTGGACAGTTGTGGAATCAGACATCTATACAACAGGAATTCCTTTTTGTTGTGGAGCAAACATCGCATTCATTGACGATTGAGAGGAACCGACTGTCCCCCTTCTGAACCCATTCGGAAACAGGGTTTTATCTGCATTTGTGCTTTTTCCCTGGAAATTAGGACTGGCCCCCTGGGGATCCCCGAGGTCAGGGCTACATCTCTGCCAAGGTCAGACCCTACCTACACAATAAGAAGGCCCGAACTCCAAAGGACAGAACTCCCCCAAGGAGAAGGGATCAGAAGAAGACGGAGGCCAATCCTAAAGAATCCTTCGCAGAAGAATCAGGTGAGGAGTTGGGGGAGGAAGCCTCGGTTCTTGACAGCAGGTGGTGTTGGTGCCTCTGGTGGAGGAGGGATGGGAATAGCTGATACCATTTTTAAGATAAATAGCAGTTTTGCTTATATTCTTCTGAGTATGTGCTCTGTACTAGATTCTTAATGGATAATGAATAAGAATCAGTCTAGGAGCTTTACAAGGGGAACATTTTGAGCTTGAAGGTTCCTAGATCAGTAGAAAAGCACGGACGCGATTGCGCAGTACGAACGCGTCATGAACAGGTCATCATTGCATGCGCGTGCATTCACGTGAAACTGTCCGAAAAGTCTGCAATGACGTCAGCATTCGCAGACATTGACGGACACAAAAACAGTGGAAAAAGTTGCAAAAAGTGTATAGAAGTGTTAAAAATTATGCTGGAAGGTGGGAAATGGCAGAGTTTTAAGGTGAATTTTTGTAAATTGGACAGAAATGTTGCTATATTGGGGTAAGTATGATATTAGTGATGTGTAGGAAATTAGCATGCACTCATAAAAACCCATGAAATTCACTGACAAAACTTTGTTAAAAGGACGTTATGGTTTAGTTGCACTAATAAAAACCTATGAAAGTCAATTAAAAATGTTTGTTAAAGGGACGTTATGGTTACAAGTAAAACCGAAAAACCTCAGAAATTTGTGAGTTATGGTAAGCTAAGCAACCATAACTTGCGCCACCACCCTGCACTGCTAAGACTTATACCCAGGACATCATAGATGACATCACAAATGTCATTGATGACATCACATATGAAATTTATTTTGATAAAAAGTCCCTACAAGGGGTCGTGTTTATAATGTTGGTAACAAGATATCAGCGGTGATCGGGAGAGCGATCATGAACTACTTAATCTATTCAAGAATGTACTCATCTAAACAAAACATTATATTGGAGTGTTGTTCATACAGGAACCTAATCATACACAACCATAGTTAATGGCTGCAGCATGTACCATAGAAGTACAATATTTATAATCTTGTAATTTTGGATAATAAAATAATGAATGCTACCATATCAGAGTTTTGAGTAATGTTACACATGTAATAACTAGCTAAGAATTCAAAACTTACTACGCACTTGTGCTATTACAAAAAATACATATGAAGAGCCTACATATGAATACCCACAATGCATACAAATCAGAGGTGCATACAGGGAAACTAAAGTAAGGAAGAAAGAGACAGCATCACCAGAAAATGTTAATAACATTAAAGTTTTTCTTCATGTACACAAATAAATTGTATGTTTGAGGCCTGGTATTGCCCCATTTATGTGCACCATGAGCAGAGACCAAACCCTAGGAAAGTACTTTGAAAACATACGAGGTTAACATCTATATATATGGCACACCCTTCGAATTTTTATATTCTGTCAGTGAACAAAACCAACTGGCCTAGATATGTCAGTGAACAAAAACAAGTGGCCCAGATATGTGATATCATCAATGACATTTGGCAAATTTCTGAGGTTTCTCAGTTTTACTAACCATAACGTCCCTTTAACAGCATTTTTTCATTGAATTTCATAGGTTTTTATGAGTGCAACCTAACCATAACATCCCTTTAACAACGTTTTTTCAATGAATACATAGATAAATAGACAGCTTCAGTATTTGGATGGAAATAAAATTCTGTTACTTCATTGGAGTCAGAGCGCCTTGTTCACAGAATTTTGGAAGACGAAAGAATGTCTGTGTAAAAACCCAGCGCTCAATCAATGCACAGATAGCTTTAGATAATTATGTATATAGGATGGCCAGAATGAGGAGAAACATAAACAATTGGGGCGATTACACTATGCAATAGAGTGTGTACAGCCCACCAGTTGGGGTCCGGGTTTGTGTGTTGAGCCCAGGGGCATGGAAAGGGATGGATGGAACCACTGACCAGAAAATGGGCTGAAAGGAAGTAGGGGGACACTCTGATAAGCTTGCTGTGAAATATACAGTACAAATAATAATGTTTCTGTGGAACCTTGTTTGCACAATACCGAGCCGGGGATTCTAGCCAAGATTAAAGATTCTAAGGAAAAAAGAATTAACATCATATTTATCCACTTTAAACAAAACCAGATGCTTACATGGTCCAACTCTAACATTCATTTCCGTTTTGTGTCTTTTCCACTTGATCAATTGAAACCTTCTGAGGCATTTTAAGACTAGCATATGACATTGTGTACAAGCCAGATACTTTGTTTTTTTTTAAATGATATTTTACAGAAACTGCAAAGGCCAGCTATTATCTCATCTTTTTTCCATTCGGTAATGAATTTTCAATTCAATAATCATACATTTTACCTGTGCTATCTAGTGATCAGAGGATACTTTCCTGGTTGCTCTGGCTGTGATGTGCAACTCTCTGATGCCCCCTTACAGTCCTATCAATTCTTATCCATATCATAGAGGCGGAATGCAAAAGGAAGATGTAAAAGGAATATGTAAGCTGTTTATGGCCAACTTTTACACAGAGGATTTTCAATGCATATGAAGGATAAACAGGGGCAAGGAAATGGATTTAGCATTTCCAGGGCACCTTCCTCTTGCTTCCTGGTTTTCGTTATCCAGGAGATTTTCATGCAGGCATAAAACAAATGGAGTCCCATGGAATCTGCCTGAGTTTAGTACTTGCTGAAAGCAAGCCGATCCCGTAGGAATCCTTTGTAAATTACAGCTGCAAAGCATACTTTCTAGGCAGCATTTAAATTTTTTACAAAATGGAGAAGAAAATGAAAGAATAAAGGCATTTTTTGCCTATTTTTACTCCTTAGTTTTCCACTCCATTTTGTACAGGTTAAAAAGTGGATACTGGGAAACCAAGAGCACGTAAATTGCACATTTAAAAAAAATGACTCCCTCAATGACTTACATTAAAACACATGTGTGATAAAAATGGAGCAGTTTCTACATCAAGGACACAAGCTGGCTCAGGCTCTGTTAATACAAGGCAGAAGGACCATATGAAGGGTTAATTGAGTTGATCTGATTCAATGGACTAAGTGACAGGTCATTGGGCTAATCACGGAGGGGCTTTGATCGAAATGAAGCTTTATGACAACAATTGTCTCTTCTTTGTTTTTGTTGTTTTTGCTGCCAGGAGACAGAGGAGGAGGATTTGAAGGGCGACGGTTTGAACTGGGCTTATTAAGATATAGGAGAAGCTGAGGCGAGTTGTGCCGTTGCACAGAGTTAAATACAAGTTGTGGATATTAATAGTATATGCGATCGTTTGAAATCGCTATTCCGTTCTTCCAGTATACGGGCGAGAGAAACAGAGGAGAGGGAGAATATGCACAAAACTGAACAGCTGATCGACCGTAAGAGAGGCCGCGCTGTGCCGAGCAGCTGACTATCCATTGAGAAGCCAGAGGGGAGGAGTTTCCGTCATCGGAGGCCGTCGGGTGGAACAGCTGATCCATCCCAGGAAACGCCGAAGGAAGGAGGCGCTGTCAACGAGTGCTGCGGAGTCGAGCAGCTGATACCTCGCCGAGAGAGCCAGGGGGAGGAGTTTCGATCAGCGGAGGCCGTGCTGAGGCGAAGAGCTGAAGGCGAGAGAAGACCTGAGAGAAAGAGTTGAGGTCAAGCGGAGTCATACAGGAACAAACAGCTATAACCGGTAAGAGAGAGAACAGAGGGATATATTAGGATACAACGAGCCGTAATGAGGGGGAGCAGCTAACTCAAATTGAATAGTCAAGACGCTATATAAATGAACACTGGGGAAACATTCGTACCAGAGGAGACGAAAGTACAGGATGGGGAGTGAATGCAAAATAGCATAAGAAGAACGAAAGTACCAATCTACCTCCCGAGTCATCCCCGAAAATATCGAGACAGATTGAAGTATATATAAGGATCTGAGCTATTCTCTCTGGAAGACCTTAAGGGATGTTAGGACAGTTTTTCTGAAGTCCAGTTAAGGGCCTAGTAAAACCATTCAACTGAAGCAGTACAAGACTCCACTCTTAGTATAAGACTGTACCACCTGAGTACATGGTAGCGTAGGCAGAGCAGCCAGGCTTATCTTAGGAGGGAGAGAGGGCAGTAGATACAGTACAAATGAAAATTGTAATACAAATGATCCAAAGAAACACTGAAACACTATGTATTATAAAAATAAAGGATTTATTTAAATACAAGTAGGCCCAGATAAATCTAGGGGTTAAGTAAATACTGAAACATTATATGAAATCACAATATAAAACACAACACTATACTTGAAAGTACACAGACCCAAGTATAGACCTTATTTGGAACACCTAACAGTAGTTCTAGGGAAGTCAAAACCTTGTTATACACATTTAGTATAGGCCAAGCCTATTCTTTGGGAGTAAAAGACCAATGGTTACTTTTTAGATTACTTGTGGTAATACAAGGACAGTAGGCCCTTCCAGTTGTACAGTGACTCTTGGAACAAATCACATAAACAGTCAACTGGACAATATACTTTTGGTGAATAGTGAAACACTTATTCTAGGTGCAGTAAAAACCTATAACTACTTTTGTCATAACACACAGTTATACCAGGTGAGCAAAACCTAATGGATGTAATATATCATTACAGATGCTTTGGAAATCAGGGAACCCCAGATGGAGATAAGCAATAACTCTTGTAACTTGTTTTGGATGGCACACAGCTAACACAAGGTAAGTAGAACCCACTTACTTTAACTTCACAATGAAGGGGAAAGTAAAACCCAATGTCACACGTTACAGAATAGATATTCTAGGTAGGCAACAACCTATTGTAGACTTATTAAAGACAGGCTTGCAGCAAGTCAGGGGAAGCAAGACCCAGTTGGGGGACACTCATACAGTTATCCTAGCAGGACTAACCTGGTGATACCAACACATTACTTTTGTAAAGAGGCACAACCTAATCACAGGAAAGTAAAATACCTTCACATCTACTTTCTTTTAGACTGGCAAAACAGTGGCTAAGGAAGGAAAGATGTTAACCATACTTTTAAGAATAGTGCATCACACATCCAAGATCAGTAAGAACTTTTGTAACTGTTCACTCTTAGAATTACAGTTACCAACCAACTCTTTACAAGTAAGTAAAAACACTTGATTTCTTTTCTAGGCAGAAGTCCCAATCCCTTCAAAGTCTTTCCCTTAGAGCATGAGTGTTCTCAGTGGCAGAAGGGGGTCACTAGGACTAGTGACCAACAGGCAGTGTTAGAATAAGTTCTTTAGTAGCAAAAGCCAGAGTTTCCTTAGGAAAACTGGGCAAGCAAGTGAGTACTTTACTTCTAGGGTTAGAAGAGGGTCGACGGGCTTCACAGAAGACACCCCAGCAGGATTCTAGCAGTGGGACTGGGTGTACTGGACAAGGGACCTCCCAATCACAGAAAACACCCCAGGACTACACAGAAATCCCAACAGGCTTAAGGTAAGTATATACCCAAGCCAACACAGTACCTCAGCAATGAAGAAGAGATTGCAGCAGGAGAACTTCAGGGACTGCAGCCAAATACACGGTCACTGGATTCCTTGTCCTGGAGACTGAACACAAGACCTCAGAAGGGACTTTGCAGCAGGGATCGATGAAGAAGGCTCTAGGCAAGATTTCTCTCGCAGCTGAATGTGGTTCTGCGGGTTTGGCGCCTTTTCAAGGAGCACAGATGAAGACAGAAAATCGTGGTTGAATTCTCGTCGTTTAAAAGGTCCAGCACTCTTGTGAGGGGACTTTTTGGACTCGATTCGTGTCTCTGGAGATAGACCAAGATGCCCACGAAGTTTCAGCAAGATTCGGAATTCGGAAGACCGTGCACCGCACATTGGCAGGAGTTCCCAGGGTATTGGGGTATCGCAAGAACGCAAGGTCGCAGGAACCCGTGGGATGGCTCAAAATGCAGGTCGTCTTGAGTCTAGTCGGTCTCACCAGGCTCTGGGTTCAGGTCGTCGTTTTCGGAGACCCCAGGTCTATCGGAAGGAAGGGCTGCAGCAGGCTCCGGTTACAAAGCAGGCTCTCAGACCGCTGGAACTCATTCCCACCGCTTTTCCTTCGTCATCCTCTTCAGTTTTCAGTTCCAGTGGTCGACATGACTTCAGCTTCCAGGTTTCCAGTATTTATCAGGAACTGCAACACAACCTCTGCATTCTCTCCCCGCATTTTACAAGAAAGGGGCGTTTGGCTGTCCAATCAGGACAGCCAACCCCCCACTGGGATTTGGCCCAGTTGAAGGAAGACCTAAGACAAAGGAGGGGGGAGTTTGGGACCCCTCCCCCACTTCCTGTGCTTACAGACTGACTGGAGCCTGGGCGGGGTGTCCAGGGGACTCCCGCCGAAGACAAAACTCAAACAAAGGATTTTCCTGCCCTGGATGTCAGGGGAAGGAACAAGAAACGACAAGAAACACTAAAATGGCAGAAAAAGAAGACAGGGGCCATTTTGGTAAAAATGAGCACCCTTAGGTGCCTTTACTGCAGCTGTGATTACAGCACGCAGTAAAGGTGCACCAAATTAGTAAAAGGTATCACTGCCACCAGCCATTAAAGGTAAGCTTGTCACTGTAGCATAATTGTTACAGTTTAAATGTGAAAGGGGATACATTGTATCTCCCCATCACTCCACATAAGGTGGGGTGTGCTGGTTTCACAGAAGTAAATGTAAAAGGGATCCGAAGATCCTTTCTACCCTTGGGAACTGTAGTTCACTCAAGGTTAGCACAAGAAAGTTAAATGGGGAGCCCCTAGGGCAACCCAGCAACAACAGGCACTTATTGCCAATAAGTTGTTAGACATGATAACTTTAAAAAGACACTATGGAGAGTCTTAAACATGACACCCATAAAAAGAGTTAAAGACAGGTGAGTGTGGAAAAAGGTTCCCACTCACTGAGGTATTAACGGAAAATATCTCACTAGAAAAGCAAAAATTTCTGGAGTTGAACCAGGCAAGGAAGATTTACCAGCCCTGTGGAAATCTTACCTAACACTCGTCCCCCCCAGACTAAGGAAAAGGGGAAGCTAATCCTCACCTGGATAGTTCTCTTGTTTCTAGTCGGTTAAACTGTTTGCTGAGTCAACTAGCAATCTTTTTGTAACCCTTGCTGTGATACTTTTTCTTATATTAGTTATCATTTGCAAACTATATGACCTACAAGTAGTGTTGGGCACTTTACTCTTGTCTAAGGTATAGGGGATCTGTTTAAACAGTCCCTCAGAAGTTGTGACAACCTCTGAACCTACAATAGGCTTTTTAAAAGGGTTCTTATAAAGAAATCCCTTAGACCTAGAGGGGTCTCCATGATTCCTCACCACCTCTCTCACATGAGCAGGTTGGGTCTCAGGTATCCTAGTTGGAGGGGTTGTGGCAAAGCATTGTACATCCTTCCACTTCCTCTTAGATCTGTTTTTACCTTGGTTAGGGTTTTCCCTTTTAACTCTAGGATTTACAAGGGGGTCTTCAGCAGAAGAGCCCACAATGTCAAGGCGTTTAGCCTTAGACATAGCTTTTCTGGATTTCCACCATCTTTGAGGTTTACCAGTCCTCAAAGGCCTAGTTAGGTTTCCATCTTGTCTATCCACCCCTTCCTCAGAAGTAGTGTGGGTCAAAGACTTTAGAATTGGAACTGAAATGGTAGAGCATGGTTTGTGCTCCCATTTCCCTAATAGTCTAGATTTTGATTTGCCTTTGTTAGAGGTTGCCCTGCTAACATTAGGACTTACAGTAGGATTCGCTATAGAGGATCCTACTGGTTTAGAGCGGTCTCTTGAAACAGAGACCCTAGCCTTGTCAGAACACCTATCCATCTCTCCTGTAGGAGTAGTTGGAGTCACAAGCTTTTTATTAGAAGGCCTAATAAGAAAGCTACTCTTAGGTTTCTTATAACTCTTTTTGGTGTTCAGTTTTTCAGGCCTAGAAGTTACATTCTGGGCACTCTGAACTGAAGGAGAAAACTCAATTCCTACCTTGGGGTCAAGGAAACGCCTTGCCCTCTTAGGGTTGTTAAACACACCTAAGCTTTGTACATCCATCTGGATCACCTCCACTGTAAGTGGGTTTTCAGGCGTATCCATGTTTAGAGTTTTAGGAACCATTTCCACTGTAAGTGGGTTTTCAAATGTTTCAGCCACTACAGGTTTAACTGAAGGGGCCTTTATTCTAAAGGACATACACCACACAGGGTGTGTGACATGAACACTAAGGTTCTTGTCAGGTTCAACAAAGTTTTTACACAGTGTTATAGATTGGACAGGAATACATAAGTTTCTATCCACAGGTTGAACCACTTCCACTCTAGGTGGTTTTTCAAGAGGTTCTATAAACTCAGTGTTAACTGAAGGTGGGGTCACAGCAGTGACCTGGTTAATGGTATTACACCATATGGGTACTAGGACAGAAGTTTTTAAGTTTCTGGGAACTAGTTGAACCACTTCCACTACCTGTGGTTTTTCAAGAGGCTCTATCACCTTAGCAGCAGCTAAAGGTGGGGTCACAGGAGTGACCTCTAGCTTTGTGGGCCTAGGGGCTTTGTCCCTATTTGAAGTTATTGGTGCTACACCCAAGTGCCCTTCAGAGTGGCAGTTAATGCCTTTTATCTCTAAAGAGGGGTCTCCTAAGGGGACCTCTCTTACTTCAAGTTTAAGAGCCTCAGCCTTTTTACAAGGGGGCTCAGCTGAGTCTAAGACCACAGCTTTTCTGCTATACTCAGTATTGACAGATTTCTTAAGGGATGAGGAGACAGCACTTTTTGACCTACATCTATGCTCAGAGTCCCTTAAGGAGTATAGATATGCAGAAGCTTTTTTCTTATATCTATCTATGAGAGCTGTTTTTACCCTATCCCAGTTACCTATTTCTACTTCAGGTAAATCCAAGAGCACATGGTAGTCCCTCTTGGGAAGTCTAAAAAGAACCCAGGGTATTCTATCACACTCTCGCAGACCAAACCTTTTACAAGTGAGGTCAAAAGTTTTCAGCCATACAACAATGTCACACTTCAGGTCATACTGACTCACCAATTCTGGAAACCTGGAAGCTGCAGACATAGAAGAACTGGAAAAAGAAGAGGGGTGCAGAAAATGGTCTTCTACAGACCTGTTATACTTTTTCTCATATTCCCACATCTTCATATTGTGTTCCCACAGGAATTGTCTTATATTCAGTGCCTCAGATATCTCAGAGCACATGGTAGGCAGTAAGGTAGAGGCAGGAGAAGGAGAGGGGGGTGAACTAACATCCTCCTCATCAGAACCCTCATATTCCTCCTCTGAGGAGTTTGGACAGCTGTCTGAACCCTCATCATCCTCACTCCCAGCAATATTGTAAGAAGTGGACACAGGTTCCCTGGAACCATGCATATGGTCCCATAACCTTTGTAATAATTCAAGCTTACTTCCTACACAATTGAGGCCCTTCTCTATACAAATTGTGACCACAGTTTCCATTGCAACATAAGAGAAGTCCTCAGGCCTAAAGCAGGCCATGGTGTTGGTTCTTGTGTTAAATACAATAAGTACACTTTACCTTGGCTAAACCAAACCTACTGGATGGTTTCCTTTGGACACAAAGTATATCAATAATCAATGTAATGCAATCCACCTTGATCCCAGCGCATGCCAACAGTGTTAGGACAGTTTTTCTGAAGTCCAGTTAAGGGCCTAGTAAAACCATTCAACTGAAGCAGTACAAGACTCCACTCTTAGTATAAGACTGTACCACCTGAGTACATGGTAGCGTAGGCAGAGCAGCCAGGCTTATCTTAGGAGGGAGAGAGGGCAGTAGATACAGTACAAGTGAAAATTGTAATACAAATGATCCAAAGAAACACTGAAACACTATGTATTATAAAAATAAAGGATTTATTTAAATACAAGTGGGCCCAGATAAATCTAGGGGTTAAGTAAATACTGAAACATTATATGAAATCACAATATAAAACACAACACTATACTTGAAAGTACACAGACCCAAGTATAGACCTTATTTGGAACACCTAACAGTAGTTCTAGGGAAGTCAAAACCTTGTTATACACATTTAGTATAGGCCAAGCCTATTCTTTGGGAGTAAAAGACCAATGGTTACTTTTTAGATTACTTGTGGTAATACAAGGACAGTAGGCCCTTCCAGTTGTACAGTGACTCTTGGAACAAGTCACATAAACAGTCAACTGGACAATATACTTTTGGTGAATAGTGAAACACTTATTCTAGGTGCAGTAAAAACCTATAACTACTTTTGTCATAACACACAGTTATACCAGGTGAGCAAAACCTAATGGATGTAATATATCATTACAGATGCTTTGGAAATCAGGGAACCCCAGATGGAGATAAGCAATAACTCTTGTAACTTGTTTTGGATGGCACACAGCTAACACAAGGTAAGTAGAACCCACTTACTTTAACTTCACAATGAAGGGGAAAGTAAAACCCAATGTCACACTTTACAGAATAGATATTCTAGGTAGGCAACAACCTATTGTAGACTTATTAAAGACAGGCTTGCAGCAAGTCAGGGGAAGCAAGACCCAGTTGGGGGACACTCATACAGTTATCCTAGCAGGACTAACCTGGTGATACCAACACATTACTTTTGTAAAGAGGCACAACCTAATCACAGGAAAGTAAAATACCTTCACATCTACTTTCTTTTAGACTGGCAAAACAGTGGCTAAGGAAGGAAAGATGTTAACCATACTTTTAAGAATAGTGCATCACACATCCAAGATCAGTAAGAACTTTTGTAACTGTTCACTCTTAGAATTACAGTTACCAACCAACTCTTTACAAGTAAGTAAAAACACTTGATTTCTTTTCTAGGCAGAAGTCCCAATCCCTTCAAAGTCTTTCCCTTAGAGCATGAGTGTTCTCAGTGGCAGAAGGGGGTCACTAGGACTAGTGACCAACAGGCAGTGTTAGAATACGTTCTTTAGTAGCAAAAGCCAGAGTTTCCTTAGGAAAACTGGGCAAACAAGTGAGTACTTTACTTCTAGGGTTAGAAGAGGGTCCAGGGGCTTCACAGAAGACACCCCAGCAGGATTCTAGCAGTGGGACTGGGTGTACTGGACGAGGGACCTCCCAATCACAGAAAACACCCCAGGACTACACAGAAATCCCAACAGGCTTAAGGTAAGTATATACCCAAGCCAACACAGTACCTCAGCAATGAAGAAGAGATTGCAGCAGGAGAACTTCAGGGACTGCAGCCAAATACCCGGTCACTGGATTCCTTGTCCTGGAGACTGAACACAAGACCTCAGAAGGGACTTTGCAGCAGGGATCGATGAAGAAGGCTCTAGGCAAGATTTCTCTCACAGCTGAATGCGGTTCTGCGGGTTTGGCGCCTTTTCAAGGAGCACAGATGAAGACAGAAAATCGCGGTTGAATTCTCGTCATTTAAAAGGTCCAGCACTCTTGTGAGGGGACTTTTTGGACTCGATTCGTGTCTCTGGAGATAGACCAAGATGCCCACGAAGTTTCAGCGAGATTCGGAATTCGGTAGACCGTGCACCGCACAGTGGCAGGAGGTCCCAGGGTATTGGGGTATTGCAAGAATGCAAGGTTGCAGGAACCCGTGGGATGGCTCAAAATGCAGGTCGTCTTCAGTCTAGTGGGTCTCACCAGGCTCTGGGTTCGGGTCGTCGTTTGCGGAGACCCCAGGTCAATCGGAAGGAAGGGCTGCAGCAGGCTCCGGTTACAAAGCAGGCTCTCCGGCCGCTGGAACTCATTCCCACCGCTTTTCCTTCGTCATCCTCTTCGGTTTTTGGTTCCAGTGGTCGACATGACTTCAGCTTCCAGGTTTCCAGTATTTTTCAGGAACTGCAACACAACCTCTGCATTCTCTCCCCGCATTTTACAAGAAAGGGGCGTTTGGCTGTCCAATCAGGACAGCCAACCCCCCACTGGGATTCGGCCCAGTTGAAGGAAGACCTAAGACAAAGGAGGGGGAAGTTTGGGACCCCTCCCCCACTTCCTGTGCTTACAGACTGACTGGAGCCTGGGCGGGGTGTCCAGGGGACTCCCGCCGAAGACAAAACTCAAACAAAGGATTTTCCCGCCCTGGATGTCAGGGGAAGGAACAAGAAACGACAAGAAACACTAAAATGGCAGAAAAAGAAGACAGGGGCCATTTTGGTAAAAATGAGCACCCTTAGGTACCTTTACTGCAGCTGTGATTACAGCACGTGGTAAAGGTGCACCAAATTAGTAAAAGGTATCACTGCCACCAGCCATTAAAGGTAAGCTTGTCACTGTAGCATAATTGTTACAGTTTAAATGTGAAAGGGGATACATTGTATCTCCCCAGCACTCCACATAAGGTGGGGTGTGCTGGTTTCACAGAAGTAAATGTAAAAGGGATCCGAAGATCCTTTCTACCCTTGGGAACTGTAGTTCACTCAAGGTTAGCACAAGAAAGTTAAATGGGGAGCCCCTAGGGCAACCCAGCTACAACAGGCACTTATTGCCAATAAGTTGTTAGACATGATAACTTTAAAAAGACACTATGGAGAGTCTTAAAAATGACACCCATAAAAAGAGTTAAAGACAGGTGAGTGTGGAAAAAGGTTCCCACTCACTGAGGTATTAACGGAAAATATCTCACTAGAAAAGCAAAAAGTTCTGGAGTTGAACCAGGCAAGGAAGATTTACCAGCCCTGTGGAAATCTTACCTAACAAGGGATAAAGAGAGTCTTATTCCTGTAAATACGATGGTGAAGTCATGAAAGACTAAAGACTATATTTTTCACCAACCGCTAAAGATAGACACACCTATTCTAAATAAGAGAAAGAGCAGTTACAAAGTCTGTGATATACCCTGAAGAGGAACTGAAACTGAACATATGATAGGGAAAAGAAACAAACAATATTACAATCCTCAAAAAAGGGGAGAAACGAAGATTAACAAGGACTTACCTGAAGTCTTTTGACCCGCTGATCTGAAAGACCTCTGTCCTCACAAGAAGATACCTCCAGAATCCACCTGTATCCTTTTGTTTTGTGGTCTCTGAAAGAAAACATAATAAGAATTAGAACAGTTATACGTTGAGAATAAAATTTACCTTGGGAACAAGTTAAAATTCAATCTCCTTCTAACTGTGTTTATTTACAACTATTGTGCACAAACTTCACAATTTGGTGTCAGAAGTGGGATTTAAAGCCGAACACCATGGAGGAACTCATTAAAACGTTAAGTGAGGGGCAACAATTGCTTGAACAGGCGTTACAGTTACAGAACCAACAAGCCCAAGCCGATAGGCAAGCATTTCAACAGGCCATACAACTACAAGGTCAATTAATGGAAGCGACCACCGTACGACGACATTCCCAGGTTCCAGCATCAGTCTTACAAAAGTATGCCGTGGGAGAGGACCCAGCTCACTTCTTTGTGAACTTCGAAAGAGTGGCTAGGAACGCTCAATGGCCAAACGATAGTTGGTGCCACTACATAGCACCCCTTATGACAGGTGAGATGCAGAGTGTTTACCAAGCAGCAAATCCAACTGGCGAAACACCTTATACAGATATGAAACGAGTAGTACTGGAACGCTTGGGACATGATGAAGAAGCATATAGGATAAAATTTAGAGAGATTAAACTACAAGCCGAAGAGACACCGAGGCAGTTGTTTTATAGAGTTAAAGAGTTAGGAGAGAAATGGTTGCAGTCTAATTCCAGTACTGCTCATGAGATGTCAGAGAAAAATGTGATGGAACAGTTTGTGGAAGCCCTACCCTTACCAATGCAACGATGGGTCCGCCAACATCACCGACCCAGCCTGGTTGAAGCGGTTAACATCGCTTCCGCCTATCAAAAGGCAGGACAAGGCAGGACCATGTCATATGTGATAAACAACAAGCCAACCTCAACACCCAGTTGGAATAACCCTTCTCTCAGAACCACCACTGCTACAAGATGGCCGAACTCAATGTTACGCAAGCCGGAGTGGGAGGCTCCTAGAGGGAGACCAACGAGTTAGAGCCCTGTAGGCATCAGGCCCCCTAATATGGTACCAAAAGGCATACAATGCTTTGACTGTGGGGAGTGGGGACACTTGGCAAGAATGTGTCCCAAAAGAGCTAAAGCTGAACCTATGGACGTGGGAAACATGGAGGTTCTCAGAGAAGGAGAATATCAAGAAGTAACAGCAATCCCAAAATCATCATATTCGTATATCTGCGAAGCCAAAGTTGATGGGAAACCTACAAGAGCCATGGTGGATACCGGCAGTTTGCAAACAGTAGTAAGTACAGAACTGGTGGGGAATACGGGGGACCCGAATACACTAATTCCCATCCGTTGTGTCCATGGTGATGTCAAACCTTACCCTACCAAAGAGATTAATTTAAAGGTGGCCGGGGAACAGATGGAGGTAAGGGCCGCCCTCATGCCAGTATTACCAGAGCCTCTGCTGATTGGTTCCGATGTTCCTAAATTTTCACGGATCATAAAGAAGATAGAAGAGAGTTGGTTAAGAAATGCCCCTTTCGCCCAGGAGACGATTACAGAGCCATCAAATAAAGAAAGGAAAGTGAAGTCTGAGTTAAGAAAGTTAAAGAAAGTTTGGGCCGAGAAAAATGTTTGCCCAATTGCAGTTGACTGGAAAATTGATGAAGCGGGAGATACTTTCAGAATGGCACAAGAAATAGATCCGTTATTAGGAAATGCTAGGACTGCAGTTCACTCAGTGGTATCGGGAAATGGTCCCACTTTTGTTCAAGAAAAAGGATTATACTATCGAATTAGCAAGGATGCCACTGGAGCTGTTCTGAAACAGTTGTTAGTTCCCAAGAAATATTATCAAACCGTGATGGAAGTGGCCCATCTGCAAATTGGTGAAGGTCATTTAGGAATGGAGAAGACCACACAGAAAATCCTTGCTAGGTTTTATTGGCCAGGGCTCTATGCTCAAGTGGCTCGTTTTTGCCAAGCCTGTCCCGAGTGCCAGAAGAAAAATAAAGCCAATGTGAGAAAAGCCCCTTTACAGCCGATGCCAATCGTGTTGGAACCTTTTCATCGGATTGGGTTAGATATTGTGGGCCCCTTGGAGCCCTCATCCAGAGGTCATAAATATATTTTAGTGATTGTCGACTATGCTACAAGGTATCCGGAGGCCTTTCCTCTTAGATCTACTAGTGCCCAAAGTATATGTGATGCCTTGATACCCTTTATCAGCCGAGTGGGAATACCGAAGGAGATTGTTACTGACCGAGGATCCAACTTTATGTCAACAGTGATGGAACAAGTGTGTACGATTCTGCAAATGAAGCATTTAAAAACCGCTGTATATCATCCTCAAACTGATGGCCTTGTAGAGAGGTACAATCAAACCATAAAACAAATGTTACGTAAAACAGGAGAGCCGGGAGGAAAGAATTGGGACAGGTTGTTACCATGGATACTCCTTACCTTAAGGAATACCCCACAGTCATCAACCGGGTTTTCACCCTTTGAACTTCTGTTTGGAAGATCGGTGAGAACGCTACTCGATGTTTTGAAGGAAAACTGGGAAGAGGAGCCGAGTCAGGAAATCTCCCTTACTGAATATGCCTACCAACTTAAAGAGAGGGTAGAAAAGTTACAGAACATTGCCAAAGAAAACCTGTTACAAGCACAAACCAAACAGGAATATTATTATAATCAAAACACTCAACTGAGAACATTTAACAAGGGAGATAAAGTGTTGGTCTTACTCCCGACGACCGAGAACAAAATGCTAGCCGCTTGGAGAGGTCCATATGAGATTGAAGAGGTCCTAGGTCCACTAACCTACAAGGTGAGACAAAATGACACGAGATTCCCAACACAGACATATCATGTGAATCTACTGAAGAAATGGGTAGAACCTATAGCGACGGTGGCTGTGATTAATACAAAGGAGGTATCTTTCGAACCTTTTCCTCAGTTAAAAGAAGATCTAGGACTGGAGGCATTAAACGTAAATCAAGACCTATCTGAGTTACAGAAGAAAGAACTTCTGGAGTTGGTAACGAGATTTGCTAATACTTTTTCCTCTTTACCGGGGAGAACGAACCTGGTGTGCCATCGTATTGTAACTCAGCCAGGAGAAGTAGTAAGGATTAGACCCTATAGAATTCCAGAGACAAAACTCCAATCTATCAACAAGGAGATTAAAAAAATGCTGGAAATTGGCGTACTAGAACCCTCTCATAGCAAATGGTCATCACCCGTAGTAATGGTGCCGAAGCCTGATGGAACGGTTCGTTTTTGCATGGACATTAGGAAATTGAATGAGATTTCCAAGTTCGACGCCTATCCTATGCCACGAATAGAAGATTTACTAGACAAGCGAGGTAAAGCTAAATTTCTAAGAACCATAGATTTGACAAAAGGATATTGGCAGATACCGTTACTCCCGGAGGACAAAGAAAAAACAGCTTTTGCTACGCCATCGGGATTGTTCCAATTTACAGTCTTACCTTTTGGGTTACATGGGGCACCCGCAACCTTTCAAAGGCTCATGAATTCAATCCTTAGAGGACATGAAGCATATGTAGGAGCATACCTTGACGATATTATTGTCTTCAGTCAGACTTGGGACAATCATTTAACCCATTTGAAAAATGTACTTCGACTATTACAAGAATCTGGTCTACACATAAATCCAAATAAAACCTTTATGGCTAATTTCTATACTAGATATTTAGGATACTTTGTAGGACAAGGGATGATTAAACCCCAAGAAGACAAGTTGAAAGCCATAAAAGGCTTACAATTTCCTACAAACCTCCAAGAAGTGCAAGCCTTTCTTGGTTTTATTGGATACTATAGAAGGTTCATCCCCCATTTTTCAACAATAGCAACACCTCTGACAGATCTGTTGAAAAACTCGTCCAGCACGAAGAAGGACTGGTATACAATAGAGACAATGAATGCATTTAATAACTTAAAGAATGCTTTATCTGAAAAAGCTGTTTTAAAATGTCCAGATTTCTCAGCGCCGTTCTTCCTACACACAGATGCATCGGGAACAGGTCTTGGAGCGGTATTATTCCAGGGGCAAGATGAATCAAAAAGACCAGTAGTTTTCATAAGCAGGAAACTCTTACCGCATGAACAACACTATGCTACGATTGAAAAGGAATGTCTTGCAGTGAAATGGGCCATAGAGACATTACGCTACTACTTATTAGGAAGAGAGTTTACCCTGGTGACTGATCATGCACCTCTTATATGGTTGGCCCGTAACAAAGATACTAATCCCCGAGTGCTTAGATGGTTTTTATCACTACAACCTTTTACGTTCAAAACAGTTCATCGCCCAGGAAAATTAATGACCTAAGCAGATTTCCTATCCCGGAATAATTCCCTTCCCGAGCGTAAGGGACTAGAAGGGAGGGCATGTGATAAAAATGGAGCAGTTTCTACATCAAGGACACAAGCTGGCTCAGGCTCTGTTAATACAAGGCAGAAGGACCATATGAAGGGTTCATTGAGTTGATCTGATTCAATGGACTAAGTGACAGGTCATTGGGCCAATCACGGAGGGGCTTTGATCGAAATGAAGCTTTATGACAACAATTGTCTCTTCTTTGTTTTTGTTGTTTTTGTTGCCAGGAGACAGAGGAGGAGGATTTGAAGGGCGACGGTTTGAACTGGTCTTATTAAGATATAGGAGAAGCTGAGGCGAGTTGTGCCGTTGCACAGAGTTAAATACAAGTTGTGGATATTAATAGTATATGCGATCGTTTGAAATCGCTATTCCGTTCTTCCAGTATACAGGCGAGAGAAACAGAGAAGAGGGAGAGTACGCGCAAAACTGAACAGCTGATCGACCGTAAGAGAGGCCGCGCTGTGCCGAGCAGCTGACTATCCATTGAGAAGCCAGAGGGGAGGAGTTTCCGTCATCGGAGGCCGTCGGGTGGAACAGCTGATCCATCCCAGGAAACGCCGAAGGAAGGTGGCGCTGTCAACGAGCGCCGCGGAGTCGAGCAGCTGATACCTCGCCGAGAGAGCCAAGGGGAGGGGTTTCGATCAGCGGAGGCCGTGCTGAGGCGAAGAGCTGAAGGCGAGAGAAGACGTGAGAGAAAGAGTTGAGGTCGAGCGGAGTCATACAGGAACAAACAGCTATAACCGGTAAGAGAGAGAACAGAGGGATATATTAGGATACAATGAGCCGTAATGAGGGGGAGCAGCTAACTCGAATTGAATAGTCAAGACGCTATATAAATGAACACTGGGGAAACATTTGTACCAGAGGAGATGAAAGTACAGGATGGGGAGTGAATGCAAAATAGCATAAGAAGAACGAAAGTACCAATCTACCTCCCGAGTCATCCCCGAAAATATCAAGACAGATTGAAGTATATATAAGGATCTGGGCTATTCTCTCTGGAAGACCTTAAGGGATAAAGAGAGTCTTATTCCTGTAAATACGATGGTGAAGTCATGAAAGACTAAAGACTATATTTTTCACCAACCGCTAAAGATAGACACACCTATTCTAAATAAGAGAAAGAGCAGTTACAAAGTCTGTGATATACCCTGAAGAGGAACTGAAACTGAACATATGATAGGGAAAAGAAACAAACAATATTACAATCCTCAAAAAAGGGGAGAAACGAAGATTAACAAGGACTTACCTGAAGTCTTTTGACCCGCTGATCTGAAAGACCTTTGTCCTCACAAGAAGATACCTCCAGAATCCACCTGTATCCTTTTGTTTTGTGGTCTCTGAAAGAAAACATAATAAGAATTAGAACAGTTATACGTTGAGAATAAAAGTTACCTTGGGAACAAGTTAAAATTCAATCTCCTTCTAACTGTGTTTATTTACAACTATTGTGCACAAACTTCACAACATGGTGCCAGCATTTTAATATATATCAGTTTATTTAGCACAAAGTATTTAGCACAAAGTAAAAACATTTTCATCTGAAACTGTCCATGAATCTTCACCTAAATTGGAAAAGAAAAAGGTTTGGGCCATATCAGAACACACTTGTTAAACGTGGAGACATTTCCATGAAGGTTTTCTTGCAGAAAGGTGTTTACACATTATTCCCCAGTGTTTTCCATAGGCTCCAAAAAACGCACTTTTCGGACAAATATCTCCAACTATCTCTTCGCTTGTCGAGATTATTGCCATGTGCCTAGCCTTTATGGGGAACTAATTTACGTAACACAGATTTCCTATTTCGGGTCTGGAGTTTTTAATTATTCAAATATAAAATGTTTGAAGATGTATCACTGTTTTGGACATGTGCAGAAGAGCTGGAAAATTTACAAAAATGTAAATATAGTGAACAGAAAATCCATGTGCAAACACAGAAACACAGCTAGCAAACAGTTTTATTTGGGCATTTGGACAACACATGGAAAGCGCACAAAATCTACAGAAATGTCACACATTGGGCATGCTTAAAACATGTTAACCCTTCACACCAAAAATTACCGACATGAGAAGGTATAATAAAGTTCCTTATAAAACACGTGGCATAGCCTTTTGTTATGCTAATTAGTGTGGCTTGTTCTAATAAACAGGATAACAAAGGAGCTATGGCGTAAACAGCTACCCTTGTCTTGATTTTTCCCTGCTGACATGGCAACAAATTGAATCTTAGTAACAGTCACTTTCAGCGACTAATCTCCAACCTCTTTTTTATTTTTTTAAATTTGAGAAACAAATTCTGTGTGTGCACAGTTCACACTTCAGAATGTCTTATGCCCAACCGCAGATTATCATTCCTCTGTGCTAATAGTCGTGGATGTTATCGGTAACCATGTGATCCATGTGCGGCGTACAGTGCTGCTAGAAATATCCAATATAAAATACAACAGCACTTCTATTAGTATAGGTTTTGATGAATCTAGGCAATTTTCCACTTCTCCCAAGGGCGGAGCCACCCCCTTTGAGGCTAGTGAGGTGAGCCTGCTAAGCAAGACCCTCCCTAGGGTTCAGGGAAAACGGGACCTCACTGGGAGTGACTCCCCTCTGTGGGACAAGGGCTACACTTTCCCATTCCTTTAAGGAACTCTCTCCAAAGAACACCATTTCTGCTGTATGGGAGTAGAAGAAACTAAAGTTATGACTATATGGCCTGCAATCAAGACTGACAGCACATTTCTACTAGTGGCTGAAAGTAATGCTGGAGGCCAGTTAAAGTCAGCTCTGGACATAGAGCAACAAACCTGTTTGACGTACGCAAGTGTGAATATAGAGACGAAGAATCATGAAAGGACAGGGGAGAATCCTACACAGAGTTCAATCTCTAGCGTACTGATGATCTGGAGAGGAGGAGCCATGCAACATCGCACAGTCTGAGGTATCGTGAATATGAGGAAGCGAGACACTGAGAGTGGAGACACAGCCGAATAGGAAACAGAGATGGGAAAATGGTCTTCCTTGCTAGGGCAGCCTTGGTGGGTGGCCTACGCCAAGTTGTCTAAACATCATGCGCGAACAAACTCCAAGCCAAGGTCTTGACCTCAGAGAAATCAATGTAAGCCGCCATCTTGAATCAAACCGCCATTTTAGGTCCTCTTGTTATGTAGAAGTCACCCTGAACATCAAAATGGAGGCCAAATGACATTTCGAATAGATTCTGGCCGTTGTGACCTCCGTACAGCTGAATGATTAATATGCCTGCAGGCTACTTGTCGGGGTCGTGAACTGAGACCTTGTCCTACTGTTGACTTATATGTAAATGTACTACTTATATCAGCGAAACTAATCAAATGAGTGTATTAAAGGTTGACCTGGCAAGGAACCCTAGACCAGTATTGTATTTCACAGAAGGGTTAACCCGCAAGAGGGTTGGCCAAGGGCTGGATGAATTGTATAAAAGGCCCAGGTATTCCGATGCGCGGTCTCTTACTGAACACATCGAACCCTCGTTGAAGTTTGTTATGTTATATTGAGAGCCGAATAGCTATCCGTTTGTCAGTTGACTTGGTAATTGTTGTAGCTTGAAATAAAGTGCTTGTATGTTCCTTTGTAACCTGTGTTGGTGTGTTTCCTTTTGGGCTTCCCGGCCTCATATTATTTTTCTGTTTTCACAGTTGGCGCCCGAATAGGTACCTCAAGATTGATACTGGATCATTGAAGGTTGATGCAGGCTATCGAACCGGGATCCGACAGTGTGATACTATGGGCCCGACCGAACGAGACGCGATACCTCGGCAGCGCTGCACGATCCGATCCTTGGACGATAGTCGTGTGGTCTGAAACGGCATCTTGACGAGGGTCCATTTTTGAGGCGGGCAGATTTCTCGAAACCACCAAACACAAGGTAAAATTCATTAGGTAAGTTCTTTGGTAAACCGTACGGTCCTCCTTAGGTTTGGTCAGGTGTAGTTGTGACCCGACCCTTAATTTAACCCTAACAATTTGAATTTGGCGTATTGTATCTGCAGACACAATTATTGACCAGGTAACACCAATTTTTTGTGAAATGCCTGGGAAATTGACTAGCTCCTTTAGGGCACTGTTCCGCAGCGATCGACAATCTTTGGAATTTAGCCGCCCGGCACCACAGGAGGGGTCGCCATCGTGTGCTATGTACTGTAAGCATGGCATTGGAAGTATAGGATTTAATGATATTTGGCACAGACAAACCAGACATGCCTCCGAATTTCAGTGGCCAATCAATGGTAGTTTCGAGATCCCCCGTATTGAGTACCTAGAATCGGTCTTGTTAAAGAAGAAGGCCAGACCTGCAGCATTTGATGTTTTGCAGAATTGGAAAAAAGAAGCGTTGCAGCAGCTTAAACGTAGGGATAAACATGCACGCCATCATAGAACAAATGCTGAAAAAGCGTTGTTGTATGATAAGGAAAAACATTCAGAGTCAGTCAAGAATATGGATAGGGCTTCCTCACTCAGTATCCAGAAAATCTA
This sequence comes from Ambystoma mexicanum, assembly GCF_040938575.1. Lineage (NCBI taxonomy): Eukaryota > Metazoa > Chordata > Amphibia > Caudata > Ambystomatidae > Ambystoma > Ambystoma mexicanum. Next base: position 810,463,174 of record NC_090939.1, on the reverse strand, counting down.
TCCCTCTAAAGATTTTCATGATCCCGAAGAATTTATTGACAAATTGTTAAACGAACGAAGGCCTGGTGCCTCTGCGCCACCTCCGTATGATCCTCTCCCTGGTGCTCTGCCTATTCCTGCTGTTATTCCTGTTCCCCCGTACAACCTATTGTTCCTATTTCTCCAGTTGTTGTACCTCCACCTACTCTACCACCTCTTCCCCTTGTGCCGATAGTCACACCTCCATTGAATTTGCCTGCACCTCCGCTCCCGTGTGGTTCTGTACCGATTGTAGTTGATCATGGTTCGGGGTCGAAGATTGTCACTCGAAATACTGTCTCTGCAGAAAAGAAACGGGAATTGTTTGCATGGGCTAAGCATTGTATGGAGGGAGATGATCAAACTAATGTTTTTTCCACATTATCAAATATGGACAATATTCCCGAGAAAAATGTTTTTATTGAAGGTTTGGGGACTCATTTAAGTGTAATGTGGGGTAGATTACAGGATGCAGATCTCCCACAAGGGTTGAGGGATCTGAATACTCTAGCGCTTTCAAGAGACACTGAGGAGAAAGTACATGGTCATGTTGAGAGGTTATTTGAGTATTGGAGGGACTTAGGAAAATTGCGGGAAGAGGATGATGAAGACGACAGTATGTATGTGCAGAAACGATTCCTTCCGTGTCGTAAATCGGCATCTGAGGAAGTACGAATCTGTACAAAAGATGCGATTCGATGGATCTTGGATTCATCCATACCACCAGATGTAGTGTATGACACGTATAGTCAGTATACAGTAGAAATGCAGAGGAAGGTGATTCAGGTAATGGTGGAGTACCTGCAGGATGAATGTGTAAGGAAGAAGGTTAGTTGTCCCACAGAGTTATTGGGTATTTGTAGGAGGGCTTTCTCGCTCGACACTTCTTCGACTGCCTTAGCGCTCGACCTGGCTCTGTTGCTCAGTAAGAGGTCGGAGTTACCTATATCTCAGTTGCCTATGAGAGAGGTTTCTCCGACATTTGTCCCAAAGTTTGAGATTCCTGCTAACGTTGGGACAGGTGCACCCGCTGTGGACATTCCCGCACATTATGTATCACAATTTGTTCACGTCCCGTTTTCGCAACAGGAAGTGAACACTATTAGACAATCAATTCCTGATATTAGGAAAAATCCGACAGGATTCTACAAAGAGATAGAGTCCGTTTTGCAGTCCTCTGTGTTCACCCTAAGTGATATTGACTTGTTATTCCCTGTACTCCTGCCCGTAGATTTATGGAAGCAGGTTCGAACAATAGACGATGTGCCTGGGTTGGGAGATACGTGGGCTAACATAACTAGGCTTGATGGGGAAAGACCAGCTGGTGAGAAAACACCTCAGGTAATACTCACTTTGCCTGATAGAAATGTTGCAAAATTGAAAACCATAATTCCTGAGAAAAGAATTATTTGGGACAAGCTTACGGCCTGTGTTCAAGGAAAATCTGAGGGTGCCACCAAATTCTTTAATGGATTCGAACAGGTATTCTCCGACTTCAGTGGACAGAACCTGGGCACAGAATCTGGGAAAAGGTTGTTTGTGGACAAATTTGTGCGTGGATTGCTGCCTGACATCCAGTCACAGATATGTCCTCTGAGAGCGCTTGGCAGGCGAAATCCCAGTCCGAAGTTTTGCACATGGCTCAGTATTACGAGAACCGTGTCAATAATGAAAAAGATAGAGTCGAGAAGAGGAAAGGAGATTTGAAGACTAAAGTATTGTTACAGCAAATTGTTAGAAATCCCAGAGGGGGTAATTCACAGACCAGAGGTCAGTATGTTCCGCAAGGGAACGTCCCCTTGGGTCCTGTGAATATTATCCAATGTGCCTATTGTCGCCAGGAAGGTCATTGGCGTGCAAAGTGCCCCGTCCTTCGACAGAGGTCAAACAACACATTTGGGAGTATGGGTAGACGACCTAGAGGTCGCCTCGGAGTGGGGGGCCCTGATAGAGGTCAGTTCTCACAAGATCCTCAGCAACCTTTTTCACGGGATAATCAGACTTCGGGTGTGGACACAAAGAACATATTTGATCACCCTTCTGTCGCCTACCTTTCTGAAGAGCTTCCTTTCAACGACATTTTGTTTCGTTAGGATTGCCCGAAGCAGGGTTTGGAACCTTCATCTATTCCCGTTAGTCAAAAAGGTCCCTACGTTGAACTACTAGTGGGGAAAAGGAAACATCAGTTAGATAGACACTGATCATTCTCGGGTTCCAAACATTCCACTGTCAGGGCAAACTAATGTTTCTGTAGGGTTTTCTGGCATGCCAGTTGATTGTCTGGTTTCTTCGCCGGTGCCTGTTTCTTTGGGTCCCTTTACAGACCACTGTCCATTCCTTTTGACTTCAAACTGTGGGGAGAATTTGCTGGGGTTAAATCTGTTAAAGAAATTAAATGCAGTGATTCATTGTTCCTCTGACGGAGTGCGACTGACGATTTCACCACAGCAACTTCCCAGTTCTCAGTTTCTGACTCGACCATTGCCTCCTGAATTTAGCTTTGTCCCGGAATGTTTGTGGGCGATTGTCGACAATGATGTTGAGGTATTACAGGTTGAACCCGTTAAAATAGTTTTGAAACATGGAGTTAAACTACCACGCATTCCGCAATATAAAATCTCAGTTGAGGGCGAGCGTGCTATGAAGTGCATTGTTTCCGATTTTGTGCATCGAGGGGTGATTGAAGAGATTGCAGGTAGTTTATGTAACAGTCCGATTTTACCCGTGTACAAGAAAGGCGACAATGCAATCCCATTCCGTTTCATAATTGATCTACGTGCTATTAATAAAATTGTCGCTCCACCATTTCCAATTGTGCCTGATGTGACAACGATATTAACCATGATCCCTGCTACAGCTACTCACTTTAGTGTTGTGGATCTGAAGAATGCTTTCTTCAGTATTCCTATACACAAGGATAGTAAATATTTGTTTGCGTTCACCTTGGGGGGACGCTCGTTCACATTTACTCGTGCACCTCAAGGTTATACTGAAAGTCCGAGCATTTATAGTAGGGCTTTGAAAGAGCAGCTTGACACCCTTGAATTGCCATCTACTTGTACCCTGCTCCAGTATGTCGATGACTTGCTTTTAGCTGCAGATTCTGAAAGTGGTTGTAAAGAAGGCACTGTATTGTTGCTTATTCATTTGGCTGAACATGGTCATAAAGCTTTGCTTAAGAAATTTCAATATTGTTGTCAGGAGGTCGCCTATTTAGGCTATCTCCTGTCAAAGGAGGGGAGAAGATTGACACCTGAAAGAATAAAACACATTTCTGGCATGTCTGTCCCAAATACACAGAAGGAAGTCAGAGCCTTAATAGGTATGGCTTCTTACTGTAGGCTGTGGATCCCGAACTTTTCACTAGTGATAAAACCAATATTGGCCTTGACGAAGAAGGGCATTTCTTCGCCGCTGCCATGGAAGTCGCAACATCAACGATCATTTGAGCTTCTCAAGACCGCGTTATGCTCTGCACCGGTTCTGGGTACTCCAAATTACAATAAGGCCTTTGTGTTGTTTGTACATGAGTGTGATGGATGTGCTTTGGCTGTATTAACACAGGAACACGGAGGGAAAAATAGACCATGCGGTTACTACTCTTCTGCTCTTGATCCTGTCGCATGCACTTTGCCAAGATGTTTGCGAGCCGTCGCTGCTGCTGCCACGTCTGTAAAACAGAGTGAGGGAATGGTCCTAGGCCATGATTTAACCCTAATGGTACCTCACTCTGTAGATTTCCTATTGAATAAAACCCAAACACAGCACCTCACCTCTGCACGGCTGACGAGGTATGAATTGACTTTGTTTGCCCCTCACATTCAAATTAAGAGGTGTTGTGTTCTTAATCCGGCTGAACTCCTACCTTTCCCGCAAAATACTGTTTGCGGTGACGAAGAATCACATGACTGCCTGTATACTACTGAACAGGAAACAAAGGGCAGGATAGACTTTATAGATACTCCTTTGGATAATGCGGAAGGGGAGCTGTTTTGTGATGGCTCCTGCTTCAAACTTCCGGATGGTACATATACAGCTGCTTATGCAGTCACTACATTGAGTACGGTTGTTGAAACTAAGAGAATTCCGCATAACTCTGCGCAGGCCGCAGAGATTATAGCATTGACCCGAGCTTGTGAACTCTCCGAAGGGGGTACAGTAAATATATATACTGATAGCCAGTATGCCTTTGGGGTGGCTCACAACTTTGGGAGGCTCTGGTCGGAAAGGGGGTTCCTAACCTCACATGGGACCAAGATTCAGCATGGCCCCCTGATAGTGCAATTGCTCTCGGGCACTCACGCTCCCTAGTCAGTTAGCTATCATGAAATGCGCAGCGCATCGTAAGGTCATAGATGATGTGGTGAAAGGGGCGCTTTTGCTGACAGATAGCCAGGCAAACGGCCACAGACCTTAGCACAGACATGTATGTTCTAAGAGAAACAAGAGATGTCTATGTAATGGATGAGGGTATTGGGTCCGTACGAGATATCCAAGCTGATGCCACAATAGAAGAGTCTAAGAAGTGGGCCGAAGGGATGGGGAAACTAGATGAAGATGGGTGTTGGGTGGACACATCTGAAGGGAAATGGTTGCTCCCTAATTCATATGTGCTGGCGATGGTTACGATGGCATACGGTCCTACGCATGTGTGTGCTCAGCAGATCACGAAAATGTTGGAAAAAGTCTGGGTAAATGATAAAATTTTGAAAATGGCTCAGAATTATGTTCAAAATTGCATGATGTGCTTGCAGCATAATGTGGGGAAGGGGACAGCAACTCCAAGGGGTAGTTTTGGGCCTCCTTCTGTCCCCTTCGAGGTCATCCACTTTGATTTTATTGAGATGGAATGGTGTAACAATCTAAAATACGTCCTTGTGATCATTTGTGCCTTTAGTAAATGGGTTGAGGCTTTCCCCGTTAAGGATGCTACTGCCATGACCACTGCGAAGACTATGGTAAAGGAGTTCTTCCCACGATTTGGGTTGCCAAGAGTCATTTGGTCGGACAACGGTCCACATTTTGTTGCAGCAGTAATCTTGCAGATATGCACAGCATTACACATCGAAAAACAATTTCATTCGGCTAGACATCCTCAAAGTGCTGGGTTGGTAGAGAGACATAACGGTATTCTAAAGAATAAGCTTGCTAAAACATGTGCCGGCACTAAACTGAAATGGCCGGACGCCTTACCTATTTTGTTGTTAGCCATGCGTACCACACCTCAAACTAAGACTGGTCTCTCTCCATTCGAGGTTGTGATGGGGAGGCCTGCTAATATTTGGGGTCTTCCGAAGCCTAAAGCGCTGAGAGATGTTGAAAATGTATTGCTTGCAGACTACTGTAACCAGTTGACTAAAAATCTGTATTTCATTTATCATCAGGTTCGATCAGCTTTACCTGTACGGTTTACGGGCCCAGGACACAATATTCAGCCTGGAAGTTGGGTCCTGGTGAAGGCCTACGAAAGGTCTTCCTGCCTCGCGCCTCGCTGGCGGGGACCCTACCAGGTGCTGTTGGTCACCCAGACAGCAGTGTGGGTGGCTGGAAAGAAGCATTGGATCCACGCGACGCACGTCAAGAAACTTCCTCACCCGACGCCACACGTTACAGAAGAAGCAGAACCCCTTGCTGATGCTACAATCTCTGATCCTGGAGTAGCAAATAGCGCTGTGAGTGTGTCGGAGAATCTCTCTGAGCCCGTGGAGCTTGAGGAACCATCCATTTTGTCTCCGCACTCGTCGGAAAAGTCACTTCCGGAAAATGTTGTTTCAAGTTCTGCAACTTCTGTCGCCGCTGATACGTTGCTTCCCTCAGGAAGTGACGTTACCTTATTTCCGGATCAAGCAGTACCGGGAACCACCAGGTACGACCTTCGACGAAGAAAATAGAACTACGGCTTGGGTTTTGCCTGTGCATCTGGAAAAGAAAAGAGTCATTGAGAGTTTTTGTTCTTACAAAGGAAAATTTTGGAAAAAAAAGGGGATTCTGCTGGCTAGGGTTGGGGAAGGACTAAGAAGTTGCGCGACCGTAGTGTTGCCAGCAACGAACATTGGGGTCGTCGATTGAAAAACTACGATGTCTGCCACCTCCACCGCTGCCGCTCGTATTGGACTTGTAAATAAGGGGGTGACCAACTCGGACAATGAACAATGTGCCTGGGCCCCGAAAATGTATTGCTGTGTTGTGATGATAATAATTGGGATTTGTATAGTCACTGCCGTGGGACTCTGGTACTTTGAAGAAATGTATCGTCTAGAGCCTCTGTTACCAATTGAAATTGTACCTACTGCTCTGACTTCCTTTGTACACCTTCATACTCTGTCACCTAGGGACTCCCAGCATAGACGAAAGTATCACAATAACACTTTAATGATAATAATGAATTCGACGCATGCCATTTTTAATAAGAGCAACTGCTGGATCTGCACCCATTTACCGCAACATGGGAACAAGGGGCTAGGATGGTATATTCACCCTTTACCTTTAATGACTGCTTGATATGCCTCTCTTAGAGCACTATTCTTTGGCCGTTGGAATGATAGCATCTCAGGGCACTTTGATGGAACTAATTTAAATGATTTTGAGAAATGTGTATTGACTCCCCTGGGATGCTCGCTTTTTGCAAATAGAAGTAATCCTAATGTTGCTTCTATTAGGCCATCTGATAAACTGTCTCTTCCTTTCCAAACTCTAATTTCCTTTAAAATGGCTCCAATAGGCAATAAGGATGCTGTGCCTCCTTCCTACTCTATTAACCATAGCCCCGATTCAGTTCCCTTCTCTGTACAAAGGAATGGCACCCGGTCAATGGGAGATTCTGAAGGTTGCGCGAATGTTGTAAATTTGACCGGGGAGAACAGGCCTTTGTGTGTAGGGGAGCCTGTCTATTTCGTTTGCGGTAGTACAGCATTTCACTGGTTGCCCAAGGATTGGCAGGGAACCTGTTATTTAGGGATCCTGTTACCGGGGGTATTTATAGCTAGTACATTGGAAGTTTCTAAGGCTCGTCCACGGCGGGACGAGGATAGAGATACCCCTGGGCAAACCTTGGGAGATATAGCAAAATCAGTTGTGCCATTTTGGGGACAAATAGCAAATTCTGAAAATATTAGGGAGCTAGCAAGAGTACTGGAGAGAACCATCAACGGGACCACGGATATACTCTATAATATGACACTGGAACAGAAAGCAATAAGATTGGTAGCGCTCCAAAACCGGATGGCGTTAGATGTCATTCTGGCAGAGCGTGGTGGAGTATGCAAATTAGTGGGGTCCGCTTGTTGTGTTTTCGTACCAGATTCTTCCCCGACAATTTTCAAGGCAATACAGAACTTGCACGCCCTTAGTTCAGAAGTGCAAGTTCCTGTGGGAGATTGGAGTCTTAGTACTTGGTTCTGGGACTCCTTACGATCCTGGGGTTGGAAGGTGCTTTCTGTCATACTGGTTATTTTTGGGATTATGCTATTCCTTTGTTGCTGTATCCAATGTCTACCTAGTATATGTGCAATACTAGGGGGATGCTGCGCTCCGGCGGTGAGCACGATAGGACATAAAGTGTATGCCCCAGATACAGCATCTAAAAAGTACGTATTGCAAGAGGTTCTGGTGAACGACCTAATGGCTATAGATATTACAGATAACGATTCAGGATGTATGGACGGCAATGCATGGAGTTATTTTCAAAGACATCAGAAATAGTATTAGCACTTGGCATAAGCCAAAAGGAGGGTTTGTCGGAATAGAAATAATATTATGCCTCCTATTGTAATAGTTATACGTGTATTGGCCTACGCCAAGTTGTCTAAACATCATGCGCGAACAAACTCCACGCCAAGGTCTTGACCTCAGAGAAATCAATGTAAGCCGCCATCTTGAATCAAGCCGCCATTTTAGGTTCTCTTGTTATGTAGAAGTCACCCCGAACATCAAAATGGAGGCCAAATGACATTTCGAATAGATTCTGGCCGTTGTGACCTCCGTACAGCTGAGATTAATATGCCTGCAGGCTACTTGTCGGGGTCATGAACTGAGACCTTGTCCTACTGTTGACTTATATGTAAATGTACTACTTATATCAGCGGAACTAATCAAATGCGTATATTAAAAGTTCACCTGGCGAGGAACCCTAGACCAGTATTGTATTTCACAGAATGGTTAACCCGCAAGAGGGTTGGCCAAGGGCTGGACGAATTGTCTCTCACTGAACACATCAAACCATCGTTGAAGTTCGTTATGTTATATTGAGAGCCAAATAGCTATCCGTTTGTCAGTTGACTTGGTAACTGTTGTAGCTTGAAATAAAGTGCTTGTATGTTCCTTTGTAACCTGTGTTGGTGTGTTTCCTTTTGGGCTTCCCGGCCTCATATTATTTTTCTGTTTTCACAAGGGACCCAAGAAACAGTGCACAGACCAGGAGGGAACAGAGGAAAGAATCCTATGTTCTGGATAAAGGAACTCAGGAGTCTGCCTGTTAGGTATCATTCGAAAAGCAGATGCTTCCTGCCCAACAGCACCAAAAAGAGAGGCAAACAGACACAACCCCGCTGGGAAGTCCCCCTTCTGGAGCATGCCCAGAAATACAGAAGGTACCAGGGTTGCCCATGGCAGAGGGTGGCGAGCGGAACTCCAGAGAAAGAGGGTCAAAGGAGCCGGAAAAACCTAGGAGATGCGTATGTGATAGAAATATTGAAGCCAGCACAATGTTTCAGAAGCCCAGAAAACATAAGGGTCTGAATAGCCCAAGAGAAATAAGAGACTTTTGGGGACACCCCAAAGAAAAGGAAATCTGGAGGATTCAACCAAGCAGGTCCTGACATAACCCCAAAGAAACATTTGGAAAATAAAAAAAAGTGAACTTGGAGGGTCCAAGCAAGTGTTGTTTTGTTATGTTATGTTAGGCTAACTTATAAAGCACATTTTAACCCGGAGGCATCATGCCACTAGAGCGATCAATTAAGACAAAGCCAAGAGTGGAACAATCACATTAATTGAAATAGAACAATTTTCAACTGGCGATGGAAGGTCAGGTGATCTGTAATATTTTAGAGTTTCAAAGGCAGCTTATTCCAAGATTGAGTAGCTACGACAGAGAAAGCTCTGCCTCCTAACCTAGCTCGGCAGAATCTTGGCATTGATACCCGGAAGTCTGAGGAGGAGTAAAAAGACCATGCTGGTACATAGCGACACAATTTTTGCTGTGGGTAGTTGGGACTATGGCCATTTAGGGCCCAATGCACAAGGCAAAGTGCCTTGAACTCAACTCGCTGAGCCAGCGGGAGCCAGTGGAGAATGTGCCTTCATGACCTGATGTGGTAACGGGAGGAGAGTCCCAGCACTACCCGCGCTGCAGTGTTTTGCAGCACCTATAATTGATCCAGAAGATAAGTGGGTTGAGACATGTAGAGGGCATTGCAATAATCCAATGCACTCAGGATCAATGAGGCCACCACCAGGGCCCGTAGTGAAGTAGGGAGGAACAGAAGAAGATTGTGCAGCACTCAAAGTTTAAAATGGCCTTGCTGACAAACTGCACTGATCTGTGACTCCATAGAAAGGGAAGCCAGTATCTTAACACCTAGATATTTTACCATTGGCACCGGTAATGGAAATGGCCCTAGGGACGGGAGCCAATAATCCGGTGTCCAGAGGGACGACCAATGGTGGTTCGACAATTAGACCCTCTGTTTTTCCGCCAATCAGTTTAAGCCAGTTCTGGCTCATCCAGTCCCCAACAGCTTTTAAGCAGTTCTTAAGATCAATAACACCAGATGTGTTATCCAACTTAAGTGGAACTATGATCGGATTGTCGTCAGCATACATATGACAACACAGACCAAAGGACAGGATAAGATCAGCGAGGGGCTGAACATAGATATTAAAAAGAATAGGCAAGAGCGTGGAACCCTGAGGGACACCACAGGAGAATTCAGAGGAAGATGACATAAAGAAAGAGTTTATGGGCCTCATTATAGGTGGGGAGGTCCGGAAATAACAGTGGCGGTAAACCCGCCGCCACTGTTAATTCCAGACCGCCCGATCCCGAGACCTGCAGGCGGGAGGTAGCGTTCCCGCCAGGTCTGACCTGGCGGGTTTACCACCGCCCGCCTACAGGCGGACGAGGAAACACCGGCACCATCACGAGATGGTGCCGGTGTTTCCATGATCCCCATTCCCATTGATTCCCATAGGAATTCCCGGGACACCGGGGTTGTAATGCCCCAGTAATTCCGGGAATCACAGAGGCGGAATGGTAATACGAGTCCGGTGGTAACCAGGCGGTTTTACCACCTCGGTTACCGCCAGACTCGTAATGAGGCCCTATGTCTGATAAGCCATAAAGTGTACCAACATATCAAGTCTAAAGTAAAGGTGGGAAAAGGAGAAACATTTAATTGAAAGAAAAACTTGCAACATTTCCTGAAGTGTTCACAAGGAGAACAGATATCCTTTTTGATTTGAACCGTTTGCGAAAACTCTCTACAGAGTGAGATCCTCTGAATATTGAGTCAAGAAAGCCTAAGTGAGAAGGCCATCAACTGGGCTCATTTTATCTTATTTGAGAATAATGGTTAGCTAGCTAGTAGATAGGTTACGGACTGAGGACTGCCTTTTTTTGTTGATGACTGATGAGCACTCTCAGTTTATGTTATAGGTAGGGAAATTTTCATTAAACACATTTAACAGGAAATCCCTGTGTCCGTTTACTTCTTCTAGTTCACCGCAATGGACACAAGACACTCAAGATAAGGGGCCTCATTCCGAGTTTGGATGTAACCACGCCGCTATTTGCGGCATGGCTGCCTTCAAACTCGTCCCAACTCCGGCCTGGTGAATGGAGTAATTACCGGTCCATTCTGAGGTCGGAGGGACCGGTAATTCCCCATTCACCAGGGCCATTCCCCATTCCCATTTGAGCCCCCATAGGGCTCAATGGGAAGGGGGAAGGCAGCAATAATGGTACCGCAAATTGCGGTACCGTTATTGACCCCGGTGTCCCTTTGCGGGTCCCGTCCTTAACACCTGCTAAAAGCAGGCGTTAACGAAGGACCCGCAAAGGGAACTTGTAGTAGGGCACAAAGGGATTACCGGCACCGGTGTCATTACCGGTGCCCGGTATCCCTTTGCGCCCTACTTGTAAATCTTAACGGCTACTGTGCACAATTACATATTAGTTATCTGTGACAGCCAAAAGAAGAAAAATATCTAGATCTAAAAGGACCCCATGTTGAGGTTTCATCTGTGAGTCTCCACTTGATGAGGCATCTCTCTAGGCACAGAAAGAAAATCGTTCACATCTGTATTATATTTACTGAATTATGGTAAAGTCCCAAGTGTTGTCCAACATTTGCCAAACCTCCGAGAGCACCTCTCCCGAGAATGAATAAGGTCAAATAAACTATTCTGCATGGCTCTGCCCCCCGAAGAGGGGCTCTAGTCAGGTTTTGAGCTCTCTGGTAAATACCAGAGAAGAAATATCCATTTGCAAACTAGCATTTCCCTACCTAGGAGGAATGTTCTCCAACATGCCAGGCAATAATCCTCACAACAAAAGCATCAACTGCAACCTGAGACATATTGTTCTGTCCTATTGGGAATCATCAGTGTGATATGAATGAAGTGCCGTGGCTCTATAGATACAGGGAGCAAGCCATCCGCTTTTGGATTGCCCTTACCAATTTAGGGAGAAAGTGCAAGTGATTCAACATTTGCCAAAACTATGAGAGCCCCTCTACTGAGAGTGAAATAATCTATTCATTGGGATCATGACCACTCCGGAGGGACCACAATCACATATTAGTTCTACATTCAATAGGGGAAAAAAACAATTTGCATAGTCACATGTTCCTACCCACAAGACAGGCAATTCTCTTCTGAACAGAGTTCCAACCACAACCCTTTCATGTATTCACTAAGTTGTCAATGACATGTTAAGATAGGGTTTGGAGATTATGGGATGCTGGAGTTTGGATGTCTGTGTTCTCACTCCCCACTTCCACATTTCCCTGTAATACCAAGCAGCTCAGTGGTACATCACTCTTAATAGTTTTAACTGTATTTTATCCTGACATTTTTTCTTGTCCTTCTGTGCGAAATGTTCATGGAAAGTTATTGTGGCTGTGGAAGCACATCCTTCTCATTTATGCACTCCTTTCCGAGTTTCTTGTAATATTACGGATGTTAGTGGCCGATGTAAGAAACAAAAGATCTTAACGCATGCACAGAAATATAATCGTGGTATAATCTGTTTTTAAGATAAGGATCTTAATGATGGCATGGGAAACCTTAGGGGACTATGTGCATGCAATGTTATTTATGCCAAACTATGGGTAAGTAGAGTGGAGTGACAATTCTTATTTACACATTTTTTGATCTAATATTGTTTACCGAGATTCTAATAATGAGGGTAATGGGTGCAGGTTTCCCTTAGGCTAAATGACTCAAATGTTCAACTACCCTGTACCTATATTGTGGGGTCCTTGAACATTAATGTTCTGGGTATGGAAGTTGACCATATTACCACATATGGTGACTGTATTTACTTTTCAGATAATGGATTGTAAGTCTTAGGGAAGATTTGTAAATTCTCTGACACAAAAAGAATATCAGAGATTGATTAAAGAGGTAGATTTCCCAGATACTTGGTGTTTTCCCAACCCCTATGCCAGAGATGTTTCACTCTTCTCTCAGATTCATAATCAATGTTTTTGTATTGACAGCATAGTTGCCAACACGGCTCAAGGGTCATCTATTGTGTCTTATTATAAACATATACTAGTTAATGCTGTATATACGACAGTTTAACTATTTTTGATGTTGGTTCTTAAAAAACGTAATCAAGTAATAGATGGTGATAAAACAGCTCACTAAGAAAATATGACAGTATTACTCAGTTTATCAAAGACTATCAAGAAGAATTATTCTCCTATAAGTCATATAATGAAACTATAAGTCTTCCCAAGCAAATGGGATTACTTGAAATCACTGTTAAAGGACAAACAATTCAATTTATAGCACAGAAAAAGATAAGAATGGAGATGGATTGACGCCCTTTTAGATGAAATTATGGTATCAACATTTCAGTTTTAAAATAATTTTGTGAATACATCATTAATAACTTAGGAGCTAAGTATATTTAGCTGAACTGAAAGAGCACATCAGAGGATATTGCAATGGATACCTACATTTTACAGGGATCTGTCAGGATGGATAAATATTTAGCTTCTTACTAAATGGGAACAAAAGTTAAATCTACATTAAAAAAAGACTAATGAGAGAATTTCTGATGATGCAGGCATGGACAAAGTAATTCAGGGTTTTTACTAGACCGTATATATATTCTAGAATAACAACCAAAGCCAAAACTAATAAAGACTTTGCCAACAGTCAAGTATACTTCTGTTGACATCTTGATTTATTGTTGCTTGAGGTGCCTATGACTGTACTGTAAATTTCTAAAGTTGTATGTGATACATGTAGAGTTAAAGCTCCTGGTCCAGATGGCTTTTCTAATGATTTTGTATGTATGCTCTCTGAATTACTCTCACAGAATCCATTTAAAATATTTGGTAACTTTGTTGGGCCTCTTGCCTATGGTTCCTCTGGTACGTTTTCAGATGCATCATGAACCTCTAGTTCCAAACAAGGTCAAGATCATGAATACACCAATATATATTGATCAATTTTGCTATATAATATTGAATGTAAAATCTTTGCAACAATATTGACACATTGCTTGGACTTTTGTATCCCATCCTTTGTTTATGAAGACCAAATTGTTTTTTTCACGGTAAAACTGTGATAATCTAACAAACAACTACTTTGCAATGTTCTATTAATGGCCTAATCTGCATCTGAACAGGTTCCTATGGGAGATCTGGATGTGTGTAATGTATTGGTTAGCTTGACATGTTACTGGACCAAAGTTATCTGCATTTGTTATTCGTTCATACACTTCTCTCATGACGAAAGACATAATTATACATTCTCTCAATCGTTCTCTTTATTCAGATGCACTCCCTAAGGTTGTCTTTTTTCCCTTTCATAGTTTATCCTTGCTATTGAATGTTTGATAGAAACAATTAGGAAGGCCATAGAAATGAAAATGATGATGAGTTACTAATGCTATTCTCCTTTACTTCCCTAATGAATCTTTGATCAAGAGTTTACTCAATATAATATACGTGTATTTCTCGACTTCAAATTGAATATGGGATGTAGTGAGAAAAGATGCCACTCTATACATCATGTTTTAAAAATGTAATCAATATATATGACACAACTGGGAAAACTATTGATGTCAAATATTAATGGGTACTATTTACTTAACATTAAAGACCCAAAATTCCAATTAATGTAACATTTTCTATGATTATGTGGGGATACCAAGCATAACCTGGGGCCCCAAAATAACCAGTGGGAGCTCTGGGTGGATTTCCCCTTCAGAATTATTTTTTTTTAAATGGGTTAAAAATGGAACATTTTAAAGCCCACTTTCTGTGTACAATTACGTGAGAAAACACACAGTTTACAATCGGGTTGTAGAGTAAACATAAAATAAGCCAATAGAAGTAGTCATCAACAGTGCATAGGAACGTTTTCCAACACCTCTTTGCGATGCATTTGCCCACATTATATGCCACTATTCTGTCAGTGTAAAACACTGCCATGCCTTCTGTGCCCATACATATTCATCCTGACTGCACCAATGTATTCCAGTATTCCCATATAAGAACATCATCATGTTTGCTGTGCCCATAATGCCAGTAATTATATTATAAGAAAATATGCCAATGCTGGCTCCACTGATGTATGCCAGTGTGGCACATAAGAACACTCATCATGATTGGTTTGCCAATAATGCTAGTAAAAAGGATGCACTAGCACTGTAAGAAAACATGCCCATAGTAGCTGTGCCACTGTAGACCATGTTGGATTTGCGTATAATGCTAATACATAATACCTTACCACTGTAAGAAAGCATGTCCATAATGGCACTGAGGTAGCCCAGTACAGCCATGTAAGAACACTCATCATGTTTTTGTTGTGCATAATGCTAGTAAAAATGTAATACCACTGCTTGCAAAGGTGTCTGTACTGGCTGCACCACTGTAGGTCAGTATGCCCATATAAGAACACTTATCATGTTCGCTTTGCCCATAATGCTTGTGCAAAATGCATTGTCACTGTAAGAAAACATGTCCATACCAGATGCACTGATGTTGGCTAGTACGGTCAGGGAAGAACATTTATCATGTTTGTGTTGTCCATAATACCAGTAGAAATGCAATATGACTGTAAGAAAACATCTCTGTACTTGCTACATCAATGTAGGCCAATGTGGCCATGTAAGAACACTCATCGTGTTGGATCTGTCCATAATGGCAGTAACAAATGCCATGCCACAGTAGGCAAACAAGTCCATAGTGGCTGCATCAATGTAGGCCACTGCAGACATATACAAAATAAGAATCACATTGACTTTGCGCACAATGTCATAAAAAAATGAAAGACCACTGTCAGAAAACATGCGCACAATGGCTGCACCAATGTAGGCCAGTATGCCCTTGTAAGAACACTCATTATGTTGGAGTTGCTCATAATGCCAGTAAAAATGTGATATCACTGTAAGCACACATGTCTGTACTCGCTACACCAATATTGGCCAATATGGCCATGCAGGAACACTCATCCCATTAACTTTGCTGATAATGCCAGTAGAAAATACAATACTACTGACAGAAAACATGTCCATTCTGACTGCACCAATGTTGGCCAGTGGGCTCACACAAAAACACTAATGATGTTGTTTTTGCCCGTAATGCCAGTAAACTAATTCCCTAATGAATCTTTGATCAAGAGTCTGATGCATTTTGATTTTCTCCTACTGTGGATTACTAAGGGTGGTCAGGTTTTGTATTGTGTATATTGTATGGTTTTATTATACAATAATGTAGTGCAAACGTTTATTGTACACTGATAAACACTAAAAAATGCACCAATGTTTACTTTTTTAGTGTTATTGTATAATAAAAACCATAAAATATACACAATACAAAACCTGACCACACTTAGTCATCCACAGTAGGAGTAAATCAAAATGCATACCTTTTTTACCATTCACCATCCCAAGTTTCTCACAGATTACATTCCCCCTGATGAAGCATCTTTCCCAGCTCATTGACAATTGCTCTCAGTATTTTAGTCAGACCGAGTATCAGGGCCTGGTTTGAGGTCATCATGAGCATATCCCAAAGTGAGGACGTCAAAACTGATTTGGTTAAGTGCAAACAAGGGCCTAGCAGCCAGATTCTCTTACTCAGTAAAAACAGACATTCCAATACTAAATGGGATAATGATTTCAAACAAACCTGTCCACAGGGTCATCTACACCTTCGTAGTTCCACTGGGAGGGCAGCCTAAGGCCAATAACTTCTAATGTGGGAAAATAATTAAGATGGAATTTTAAGTAGCAGTCCCTACTCTTCTGTGCAAGGAATTTGGCCAGATAATCTCTCAGTTTCAGCCTGGGGGCATAATAGATTTGTTTTCCTTTGAATAGTTTTAATCTTTCCAAGTCTGCCCCATCCACGATTTTATCCCATCGGAGTAACTTCTTATTCCTTACATAGTCAGAATCTTTAGCTTTCCACTCTATTAGTTCTTGAAAGACCAAAAAGCGTTTGTTGAATTTACTCAAGAAAGGTGCTGAGTGAGGCCTATTTGTTAAGAAATCGTGCAGATAATACGCCAGATTAGGTTCTTCTGCCATTTTTATCTTGTGTGACAGAACCAGACTTCTCTTTATGTACTGAGCCTGACATGATGTAATGCCCACTTCCAGTCGAAGTATACCAATTGGGTTCGACTTTCGGAAGCCCCAGCACTGTTTTCCAAATTTTTGTTTTAGTGAATCTAGAAATGTCCTGTTCTGAAAAGGAATGGGTGTTCGCACCCATATAACATCATGCTGGTTGCTTTTAACTTATAGATCTCAATTAATGGAATGAGAGAAAATGCACACAGTTTCCTCTTGAGAGCCTTCATGAGAGAAATACACTAGAGCACTTTACCCACCATCTTTTCTTTCTGTGTGCTAAATTGAGCCCTAGAGGAAAATGGAAAGCCCAAATAGGTTATAGGTACTGTGGGTTGAGGCTTCTAGGAATGGAACCTGCCTGTGCTGAGCATTAATTATATTTTGATTGCGAGTTTGGCAAGATCACAGGAGCAGTTTTTGGGGTTTAGCCCGAGCCCCAGTTTGGTAGATAAGAAAAAGGTTTTTTGCTCCCGGTTAAATTTTTTGTGTTTTGAGAAACAGTGTTGGAAACTTGGAGTGCAAGTTTGGTCAGCCGACACGTGTTTCGACCCGTAGGGTCTTTCTCAAGGCAGGTCAATTTTCTGAATGCCCTCAGTGGGGTTCTGTTCAATTTGCGACTGTCCTTCTGGCAGTCCTGGCTCCTATTGGGCCCTGTGTGTTATGTCTGCGTCCCTGGGCACTCCAAGTTTCCAACAGTGTTTCTCAAAACACAAAAAATGTCTATGGAAACAAACACTCAAGAAAATTATCATAAATAAACGAATCACTTCGTACTAACCAAAGTGTTATGGATATCATTTCGAATCTCTAAACAAGATAACCGGGAGCAAAAAACCCAAATAGGTTATAGTTGTGGTCTTAGATACCAGTAGTTTATATATCTTCCAAGATAAGGTTTTCCTTTTATGCCGGCTTTTAAAAGCCATAACAAAGGATATGGTGGAATTTATTGTGCAAAAAGCCTTGACACTGTAAGAAAACATGTCCATACCGGATGCACTGATGTAGGCTAGTACAGTCAGGCAAGAACAGTCATCATGTTTGCTTTGCCCATAATACCAGTAGAAAATGCAATATGACTGTAAGAAAACATCTCTGTACTTGCTTCCTCAATGTAGGCCACTGTGGCCATCTAAAAACACTCATCATGTTGGTTTTGTCCATAATGGCAGTACGAAAATGCCATGTCACAGATGGAAAACAAGTCCATAGTGGCAGCATCAATGTAGGCCAGTATAGAGATATCAAAAAACGAATCACATTGACTTTGGCCACAATGGCCCTCATTAAGAGGTAGGAGTTAAGGGGAAAACGATGCTGGTAAAGGATTACCGAGATCGTGTACAGCTCCGCACCATTATGACCCGCCAACCCGTTATTAGCAGTACCGTAAATAACAGTACCTCTATAAGCGGCATTGGCGAGTGCACGCGACCCAACATGCCGGCAATAGCGGCATGGCGTAAACAGGTGTTGAACACAAGTCAGGCGGACATGCAAATAACGGCCCCCTAAAGCACGAAAAGTACCTTACCGGCAAGAAGTAAATACCGGCATCGCGAACCACCTGTAAATGGCCATGTGTAGTTTTCTCAACTCCCACAGGTGCTCGCAATCACCACAGGTGGATGCAATGAAGACTGGGCCAGCACAAAAGGAGCACACCCCACCCCTTCCCACACCCAGTCACACACCAAAATGATACCAATACTAATAGCCCTATTGGGACTGGAGGACATGATTGCAGAGGAACTCCAGCAACAACTACAACAACAACAACAGACAGCACAGAGGAGACACAGGAGGAGAAGGAGGGTGAGGCAGGCACAACATGCACCACCAGTGCAGGCAGTTGTACCACACAGGCAGCCCACAATCCCTCGAATTAGAGCCAGTCCATTCAGCCTAACCCCTGAGCAGATCCACACCCTGTACCGTCTGGACCGGGACACCATCACCACCATTGTGGACATGATACATAACGACATTGCAAGCCTCATAGACATCCGTACTGCCGTCCCCCCTCTACTGAAGGTGATGTCTGTGCTCCACTTCCTGGCCACAGGCACCAACCAGCACACAGTGGGTCAGATGCAGGGCATATCACAACCATTATTCTCACGGACGCTGAACCAAGTGTTCGATGCCCTCCTGAAGCACACATGCAACCACATATTCCTACCACAGACTGGCCATGAGATCTCCAACACCAAAGTTGGCTTCCATTCACTGGCAGGCTTTCCAGGTTGCATCGGTGCCATCGACTGCACCCATGTGGAATTGGTGGTCCCACATGCCATGGAGGTAGTGTACCGCAACCGTAAGTTGTATCACTCCATCAACGTGCAAATGGTATATGACTCAAACAAGATCATCACACATTGTTGTGCGCAATTTCCCGGATCAACCCATGATTCAATGGTCATGCGGAACTCCACGATACCACGCTACATGGAGAGACACGCAGGGCAACAATCCTGGCTACTCCGTGAGTTGCTTGTCATGCTCATGGCATCATGATGTGAGGAGATGATTGGGAGGAGAGATGCATACTCCACCTGGCTGAGAAGGGGGGGAGAGATGCATACTCCACCTGGTTGAGAAGGAGGGGAGATGCATACTGCACCTGGCTGAGAAGGGGGGGGAGATGCATACTCCACCTTGCAGAGAAGGGGGGGAGAGATGCATACTCCACCTGGCTGAGAAGGGGGGAGAGATGCATACTCCACCTGGCTGAGAAGGGGGGGCGATGCATACTCCACCTGGCTGAGAATGGGGTGGGGGAGAGATGCATACTCCACCTGCTTGAGAAGGGGGGGGTAGATGCATACTCCACCTTGCTGAGAAGGAGGGGGAGAGATGCATACTCCACCTGGCTGAGAAGGGGGGGAGAGATGCATACTCCACCTGGCTGAGAAGGGGGGGAGAGATGCATACTCCACCTGGCTGAGAGTAGCTGTGAGGATGGACACTGTTCATGCTCCAAAGCATGCCAGACTGGACCTGACACCTCACACCTAAATTCCACAGCCATCAACATGTACACTGCACATATTCTGACCGTAGCCCCTGCAACACAATGCAGCACCATGCTGTCAGTATGGCCATTGAACATAAGAAATTTACATCAGCAAGAAGGATAGGTGTCCATAGGTTCGTACAAAGGAGTCACATGAGGCCAAAATACATGATTCCACTCCAACACCAACACAGAGGTCCTGCATAACAGCATGGCAACATCAGGCGTGGAGAGTGAGATCATCTAGAGTCTGGCATCAACGGTGACAGGACAACAGCATACAATAAACAACACATTACCTAGAACATGGGAACAATCCGCGTGGGCTACCACGGTGCATGGTTACTCATAACGTATAGGACACCCCTGCGCACACTAGATGTTGGCACACACACCAGTTGATCAGATGGACACACACATTGTAGTTCCATTGAGTAGCTCAATGCATGCATGGATGTGAGGATGCAAACATGAAATTAATGCATGCTATTGTGTCATTGCTACAGGTCCTATTTGATGTAACCACTTACACATTACCATTGTTGCACACATGCAGGTGATGCTGGCTATCCCTTGAAGAGGTGGCTCCTTACCCCTGTCCGGAACCCGCAGAACAGGCACAAAGAGGACTACAATCGTGCGCATACATGTACCCGTGTGGTGATCGAGCAGACATTTGGCCTTTTGAAGGCACGGTTTCGCTGCCTCAGCAGCTCCGGTGGGGCACTACTGTATGGACATGAGAAGGTGGGCAAGATCATCATGGCATGTGTCATGCTACACAATATGTGCATCAAACGGAATGTGCCTCTGCCCCCTGACGTTGAACTACAACCACCTGACAAGGGGGATGAGGAGGCAGGAGATGGGGCTGCACATCAGGTGGGTAGCGATGCACAGGAGGGACGTGCCGTGCGCCAGACTTTGATTGACCAATGTTTCTAACACACATGGATGCGGTGTGTGCCATGGAGGTGGGACTCAGGGCACTGGGTGTGTCAGGGATATGGACACTGTACACTGTTCACCAATAAAGCACACGTACTCAATAAGCAATGTCCGGACATGTGAATTCTCATTCCACAACAGGTGTATTGAACAAATAAAAGATAGAATGTGCACACGCCCTCCACCCCACACACCCCCTCCCCCCATAACTTCCCCACACAACCTCTCCACCCTCCCCCTCCCCCCACAACTTCCCCACACATGGTGTGCACTTGCAGGCACCATTAGTGTTCAAGAGTTCGGGATGGCAGGCTGCACCTACACCCCTTTGCCTCTGCCAGCAGCCAGCATCGGGTTGACCTTGTCTGACCTGCGCAAATTCCGGCCAGACCTACGCAGGGGGCTTGTCTATCTGGAGCTGGCACTGGAGGAGGTGCCTGGTTGTACATCCACCTGTGTGGGATGCAGGGCCTCCAAGGCTTCCACCATGCAGGTGAGGACCTGCCTCACAGCCGCCAATTCGCTGCATATGTCTCTAGATGTGGACTCAATGGCAGCTTTGAGGAACACTAAACATTCCCTTAATTCCTCCCTTGACTGGCCACTTTCTATGATGTGCTGGGTCACCAGCCCAGTCAGCTCATCCTGGGGCTGTTGGACTACAGTGTTCCCTTCTTGCCTGTCCCGGACAGTGGTGGATTTCGAAGGGGCATGGGACATGGTTGGTGCTTCATGCATGCTCCACGTGGGGCTGAAGCTCCCTGGCCAGGACTCCGCAGCAGACAGCTCATGGGTGCTGCTATTGTGTTTGCTGGTTGGGGAGGGGTGGGGTGACTGCAGGGGCCTGTAGCGGTAGGTTTTCCAGGTGTGGGAGTATGTTCTTCGTCATCTGACATGGCTGCAGTGGCAGCTGACTCTCCAACAGTACTGCTGGCAGTGGATACTGTGCCTTCAGCCACTGGCTCCTGTGTGGTGGTGGCTGGTGTGGGTGCAGTGGTTGTGGAACCTTTGCACAATGGTTCTGTGGGTCCTTAGGGTGTGTTGGCCTCGTGATGTGGTCCTGCCTTCACTCTTCCCCTTGATGTAGAGGCTTCTTGATTGGTGTCACAGGCTGCTCCCTGGGGTCCTCTTCATCGCTGTTAGATTGTGTGCCTGTGGGTGTCCAAGAGAGGGAGAGCATTAGTGATGGGTGTACGTGCATCAGACATGCATTGAGGTAGCTGCATTTCTATGGAATGGCAGGTATTTGCAGTTGGAGTACTGACATACGGGTTGCTTGGCTTTTGGCTGGTTCATGCAGCCATGCATCTGGGATGACACATGTATGGGGTGTATCATGCCTTTGGATGAGATGGTGCTGTGCACTGCCTGTAGGCAGGGTTGCGCACATGTGTCTGGTGGACCCTGCTTTGCATCATTTCACTGTGAGTTCGGGGGGACATCTTCATGGTTTGCCATACAGTGGTGTATTTTTGACTCCTACCTGCATCAGCCGATGAAGGGGCTCCTCGCTCCATGTACCCTCCTCCCTCGATTGACTCCATTCCGATGGTGGCTGTACAGATCTCCTCCCAGTGATGCATCTTTATGGGTGAGCCGCCTCCACCACCTGTAGCCATTCCCTCGTTACGGTTTGCTGCCAGGATGTTCCTTACATGTTGGCGCAGGTCATACCAGCGCTTCCGGACATCTTTCACTGTGCGTGGGGTGGTTCCTACAGCACTCACTTTCTGCGCTACCTCCGCCCAGATTTCTTTTTTGCGCAACAGTGCTGATCTACGCATGTCAGTAGAAAACACTACTTCCCCATTTTCAGCCAGGTGTCGGCGAGCATGTTGAGCTCTTCTTCTGAGAAGCGCTCCTTGCGCAGGCACGCAGCTCCTTTTTTGAGTGCCCTGGGCATTCTTGTATGCTGCTGGATGATATTTGGACAGGTGTCGTGTTGATGTGGATCCTGGGTACAGAGGATGGCAATGGATTGTGTTTTTAAAGATGGCCGCCATGCTCTTTCCCGTTCCTGTGCGATGACGCTACTTCCGGTTCCGCTTATTTACGGTCACCGCTATTAGCGGTCACCGCTATTTGCGGTCTCCGTTGATAGCAGTTACCGCTAATGCCGGTGGCATGGATGGCAGTGTTGCTATCTGTGCTTCTCGCGATGCCGTTAAGGGTGATTTTTGGGTCTTTTACGCCATGGCGGTAAGGTCCTTACCGGCATGGCGCAATGCTCGTGCCCGCAAAGTCGTAATGGCCCTCTAATAGCGGGCTCTTTGCAACACGGACACGTTATTTGCTCCATGCCGGTAACGACTTACCTCCAAACTCGTAATGAGGCCCAATGTCACTAAAAATTAAATACCACTGTCAAAAAACATATGAACAATGGCTGCACCAATGTAGGCCAGTATGCCCGTGTAAGAACACCCATTATGTTGGCTTTGCTCATAATGCCATTAAAAATGTAATATCACTGTAAGCACACGTGTCTATACTCGCTGCACCAATATAGGCCATTATGGCCATGTAAGAATACTCATCCCATTAACTTTGCCAATAATGTCAGTAGAAAATGCAATACCACTGACAGAAACCATGTTTATTCTGACTGCACCAATGTGCTCACACAAAAACACTCATCATGTTGTCTTTGCCCATAATGCCAGTAAAAAAGTAATATTGCTGTAAGCAAACATGTCTATACTTGCGGAACCAATATCAGCCAGCATGGTTACATAAAAACACCCAGCATGTTGGATTTGTCAATAATGCCAGTAAAAAATGTGATATCACTGTAATAATACATAATCATGCCAACTGCAATAGTGTAGGCAGTATAGCCATGTAAGCACACTCAACATTGTCGGTTTGCCCATAATGCCTGTACAAATTATAATGCCACAGTAGGAAAGCGTGTTAATGCTGGCTTCAACAACTCCAAACCACTTTTTCCTGTAGAGTTAAAGCCAGCCCAGAAGTACATCCTTAGTTGCTTGCTAGAACTAAGAGAACACTTTATGTTTTCACTCGGCTGGCTTGGCTCCTCCATAATGACTAGCAGGTTAGCACTGCATCATCACCCATTATGGGTGAGTCGTAATTATTTCTTCGAAAAAAGATGGGTTTGCAAAGAATCGAAAGCCAAGGGTGGGGTTCATTTTCCTGAATTCACGAATTATTAAGTATTTGGGATCAAGTAGGTTGCTAAATGCTAAATCATATTATTAATAATTTTTAGGCAAAACATATTTAAGCAGCTTGCTTCACTGAATTTTGTACCTATTGCTAAACTAATACAAACGTGTGTGGATCTTATAAGACCAGAAAGAACCAAATGCACTTTAGTGTTCAGCTTTGATTTTGTTGAACACTGAAATTGTCATTGATCCACTTCAGATTTACTTGAAAATTATGTGAAATTACAATTATTAATATCACCCAAGGCAGACAAGCCAGACAATCAAGTTGCTTGGATCACAGGCTGAATTCCACGATTCAAGTCCACATTCTGAGCAACCTGAAGGCTGCTCTCCCACCCCCTATCTTCCTCTCTACCCTCCACTTCCCGCTGCTCACTGTTCCCTTCCTCCCCCCTCCCTATCCCACTCACAATATTCATTTGGTGGCAGTGCAACCACCGCTCTAGCCTCCATCCCGGGCCACCATGGAAATAGAAAAGGGGCTCCGCATAGTGTCCCACTTATCAGCTTCATGGCAGCCTACTTAGATAGGTATTTTGTGTAATAAAAATGATGCCGCGAGCATGCCCCGTTCATTCATACAACATATATTGTTGTCAGCACCCCAGGTTTCCAGATTGAAAACCTGAGGTGCTAATAGCAATAACAGCTAGTCTGGCTGGCCGGATCGGGTGGTAATGGCGCCAGGGACCATCATTAAGGTCCTCGTACCTGGGTCCCGGGCCATTACCACACGATCCAGCCTGCCAGATCGGCTGATATTGCTTAAATATTTACTTGCTATATTACAAGCTCACAAGCATTTATTTGAAAGTGATAGTACACCCTTTGCCAGGGTTATGAACTGCACTCCTGATCTTCAAAGATGCAAATAATAAAGCAAACTGGTCTTGGCCTACAAGTCTGATTGGCAGCATTTGAATATTCCTGCAACTCTGTAACATGGAATATGTCATTGCAGTCATAGAATATATTTCATGACATAATTAATAACACAACTAAGCTATCAGACTATAGGATGGTAGTTCTCAAGCTATTAGAATGTGGGCACATGACATGAGACCACATCACTACAAAATAAGATATGAAAAATAAATCCAGCAATCAAAAGTCATATATTCTAGACAACCTTGTTAATGCCCACTTAGTCACTGAGAATGCCAGTAAACCCACCCAATTGCTGGCTCTCAGAGAGAGACATGCACCTTCATACATTTTCTTTGCATAAAACACTTAGTTATGAGCTAGTGAAGTTGTACTCCAGCCTATTACAACAACTTATCATGTTTAAATGCCATCATTAATTGTATCATACATTAAACAGCTCATATTGTATTGCACTAATAGCATTAACTTCTCCTACATATCCCCAGGTGCATAACTCACCTTCTCTAGGCCCCCAACAAACATTTGGCAGGGGTTGCATGCCAGAAATCTGTATTTGCAGAGTCTGAAATAGAGCTACATGAAAAACGAGCAAAAACAAACTTGAATTTTCTGGGATCTCCTCATTTTATTTCATGCTTCACAAAATAATTGTTTTGCAAACCCCTAGGCTTGTGCGTCTGTGCAATGTGCTTACGGATTCAAAACCTGTCAATGACTCTGCAGTGGTCAGACCTTGAGCCTTCCACAGTGTCATGGTGAGACAAGGCATGCAGAAGTCACGGCCAAGAAAATTACCAGAATTGGACCACAATTGCAGAGCTGCTAGGTCCAATAGTCTCTTTTGCAACAAGGGAGTATTGTTCTGTAGCTCCCTTTTCAATTCGAAGACTCTTGCAACACAGCTGCAAATTCCAATTCTCTACATATTGGAATATCCACATAAATACCATGAGGGGAAGGATAAATAGCACAACCTATTTTACACAACAGATCCAATCCTAATACAATCACCTGCATGGAAGGGCTCAATAGAAATGCAAGATGCTCAGAAATAGGACTCTAAGTGGCAGCCATAGGTCATGTAAATAGATGAATTTGTGATAGACACCACCATACCTATTATATTAATACTTCATCTGAACAGGGGGAATGTGGAAATTCAGAGGTTCTCAAACTTGAGTGTGATGCCCCATTACCGACAAGAAATGCTCTTCCTGCTAACAGAACAATTATCATAAGGACAAGAAGGATTAAGGAGAATCAGTGGTGCAATAAATAGTACTGCCCCCATGTCTGTCCTATTGTGCATTCAACTTAGTAGGCAGTGGAGGAGGTGGAAATGACTGTGAAAAAGGAGTGAGCTACGTTGGTCGCGCTGACTGCAGAACTGATCGGTTTGGGCGCTCAGAATTAAATGCCCAATTTCCTTGCAAAAAGTCACTGATCACTGTACACATTCAACACATGTCTATCTTAAGCTCCTCCTAAACTCACATTAACAGGGGCTTCTCTTTTTCACTGACACATATCTATAATTAGGCTGAGAAGGCCGGTACCTAGGGTGGTAGATTGAAGGTCAGTGGCATATTTCTCTATTCGTTAGAGGTCAGCAGTACATTTTCTTAGAGATTATTACTTTCTCTTTTCATTAGGCACTTCGCTTTACAATCCTTTTTTTCTCTTTTTCTGGTTGCCAGATCAGATGTCATGTCATGTTATGTTTTTGTAATCATGGCATTGGATGTTGCGCTCAGTAGGAAGCACTGGCAGCAAACCTCTTCTTCGACAGCCCAATAGCTTAGGCAGAGAGTGAGAAAGCAGTACTCTCTTTCTTCAAGGAGCAAAGATGCAGCTTTCCTCTTGTCTGGCGAATATTGTAATTTTTCCTTCTTTAGTATTGTGGTTCCATATCACGAGTCACTTTTAACTCCATGAACCCCCCCCCCCCCTCAACATTATTAAATATAGGATTTTGCCACATCCTGAAGCCACACATTGTGGTTGATGTTTATTCCCATACGTATTAGCCTCAATTCCCACAAGCATCAGCCTCACAAGGTAAATGAGGTCTCACTTTAAATGGGAATGGGCTTCCAAAAACAGACCTCTGCAAAAGGTGTTCATGTTGGTTATGGCCTGCGTTCAGCTCTTTGAAGCGGGGCTCTAAATATGCTTGGAGGTTAATAGCTGCAAATGATTCCAGTGTAGGTTTGTTGGCCTCTGCACAGCAGAACAAATAAATACTGCCAGCGCTGGGAACTGGGACCCTAAATGATCACTTAACAAATGCTATTATGCCTTCCGAGTAACAGACTCTTTCCAATTGAAAAAGAATGAAGGCCATAAAACAAGGCAAAATCGCAGGGCTGTCTTACGATATCTGAAGGTATGATCAATGGCAATACCGTTATAGACAGCCTGTGGTGTCTCTGCAGTTGGCTGCTGATGGCCATCATGGATTTCCTTAGGTTTCTTAACTTAATGTGTTTGTCAGAGGAAGACTCGTTTAGCATGCCTCACAGTGACAGCCTGAGTTGCTTTTATGAAATGAAAGGCACGCGTTGGAGTTGGGTGCTGGTAGGTAAAGAACTGCGCCGCAAATCGTAAAAGCTCTTGTCTGAGTTGTCTGTATTGCAATCATGTCTTTGTCAGCTAAACAGCGAAGTATACTATCAACCATAGCACACAGTTAAAATTGTGTCAAAAAAAGGTTAGTCTCTTACTGCACAGCCTGTGACCCCCCTACCCAGCCACAAAACCAAGTAAACAAGAATTTCCACCCTCACCCATCTCACTAATTGTGATATGTAGATACCCCTCAAGCACCAGGCATGGGCCTGTTCCCAGGGATAACTTATGGATATTAAATGTGCAGTATAGGTAGGCCTGCAATAACATGTGCCTACATTATAAATGTGATAAATTACCCACACAGAGGTACGCGATACGGATATTGGAAGTCCAGTTATGTGACCAAATAGATAAATGAGGCCAACGGCAGAGTTCCTTGATACGGTCAATGCACTCGTAGGTGGTTTACGTCATCCTTTTTATATACAGTCGAGGCTATTTTACTCCTTATAATACATGCTGCACTGCCATCCCCTTTGGTCTCTTGCTTACACTAAGGTAATGTATCTAGCTTTTGATGGGAATACATAAATCAATGTAGAATCAGTTCTGATAAAAAAGAAAACCGTAAAATGCAGCTGCGAATGTGTCGCAAAATAAATGAAAGCGTTTTAATACATTGCTCTTAACATATTTTTTCTGGTTTAAAATAAGTTATAACATGCAGATAGATTCTTGCCCGCCCCTTCCAGTAGTGCCAAAATAAATACTATTATAATTAATACCTTATCAATTAATGCTTGTAAATTATCACAGGCGGGTATTTCAAAGGAAGGCAATCTGAAAAGCTAGTCACCAATTTAATCACGTGCTCTACTGGCTGCTGGGCTTCTGCTCTGTGCTGCATCACAGAGCAGTCATTGTGATGTCACAACTGAGCTGTAATATGTATAGTGATGTCATTTTTTTATTACTATTGGTGTGGCAAACTGCTCATATGGGTGTTAACCAAGTGTTTCTTCAACCACAATTATGAGCCTGAAATTCTAGTGTGGTTGAGTGTTCACTGACGAGCAGAAATGTATGTCCTCTCAAAATCTGGTAGAGCACACAATTTGCCAGGACCTTCAGCAATGATACAACAGTAGTCAAATTCCAAACTTGCTCAGCACAGTGATGAGAAAAGCCTGAAAGATGGGATAGAAAGACTTTTCCACTCCAATTTACCATTTCTGATTCTCGATGTTTAAGATTAATTCTGTGAGAGTCTGCACGAGAAGCAAGAAAAGCAAAATGTTTATTACTTGCATCCTCGGCTGGGAACAATTCACAAATCATTCAACATTACATCATTAAATGGTTTATATAGTGAGAGGTGGAGTTGGTTTTCATAGAACGTTACAAGAGGCATGTAAATTTACATTAGCTGAATGGACATTCATGGATGTGCTATGGGTGAATCGACACAGTACCTAGAGCTGTTGGCCTAGCCTATCCCTCGTGGCCAAACTAATGACTTCCTCTTGTCCATGAGCTAATAATGCGATCATCTAGTGTCTCAGTTTTGATTGGACAGTAGACAGGTTACAGAGTTGCAACATACAACTCGGTTCGCCATTGGCTGTCCTGTCTCAAGTATTCATGGGTGCATTGCTTCTACCACAACCATGGGCAAGCACCTTATTTGTTACATGTTTCACCTCTTTCACGCCTGGTAACTTGCTGTACCTCCTACTCCTTGCCAATCCCTGTGCAGCTTTTACATCTGCCCTCATGGGGTCTCCTCGAAGTTGCAACATCTAATTGAATCACTGCTTTCCGTTCAGCTCCTGGGAATGAACTGAGCCTCTCTGTTCTGACCAATTGCTGTGTGACTTTACACCATGTTCGAGGCCACTGACTTTGTGTGTGTGTCTCTCTGAGATTAACCGAATTGGGCATATTTTATTGTGTTGAATAATCCATGTATTTCTGAGGCCTACTAATTATTGATGGCATATGAAGCTGTCTTTTGCCTTGAGGCATGTTCTATATATTAAACAACTAATAAATTGCAGATGCACTTATATTATGTCTATATTATTACTAACTTCTGTGCTTTCAATAAAAGCGTTTAATACTGTTTGGAGTATACACTGTGTCTTTATCTTGCCTACCAATGTGTGTGTTCAGGCATAGTGCTCTTTTCCACTTTATTCGTCTCTACGGTTGTTCTAAGTCAGCTATGTTTTAAGTGGCGTGTGTGTGTGTCTGCTGTTCGTTGCTATCTACATTTCTTCATGGGAGGTTCTTAGAAATGTATCTATGTATCTATCCCTTTGCCTGCGTCGCCTGAAGCCTATGTGTGTGTGTGTATATGCTAGGTATCTGGCTTTCTGTGTGGTTTCTGTCTCGTGTTATAGGGACTTCCTTAGCTTGTGTTTTCTCTCACATTTTGGACGTTAGATACATGTTCCATCAGGACAGAGTCTGACAAAGAGGGCAGAGTAAAATGTGTGAGGAGAAATGTGCTTTGTTGGGCCTAGGGCAGTACATAAATTAACCACTGCTTTCTCTGCCCTGACCTCTTCCTCCAAAGAGAGCACCTGATGGGTGTCTCATACTTCCTTGGGAAGGTTGGAGATGCTGAATGCGGAACACCATTAATCTAGCTTCAGTAATGTATTTATGTCTCTCTACCTTTTCATAGAAATTCAGAACAGCTAATAACACTTCATCCAGATGTTTCCCCTCCCAGCCAATGAGTGCTACCAAAATTCCATTAGCAATCTTGGGCTGCAGCCCGTTTACAAATTAAAAAAACACTGTTTTCAGTGCAGTAGTTGCTGTATTGGGGATCACTGAAAACGGATCAAAACATTGTGTCAGTTTCTTGAGATAATTGGGGGTTCTACTCTGTGCTTAATTTGCATGTGTTGATCTTGGTCTGGTTTTTTACTTGAGGATTGCGCAGTAGCCAGTCAGTGAAAACTTTTAATACCTCCCTAGGAGTTTCTTGCAATGGCTAAAAGCTTTTCTGCTTTAATAAAAAGAATGTGTCAGGTGGAAGGGTGGCTCTGAACAGCTCATTGAAATCAGAAGTGGGAAGTTAATGGTGACATGTAACTCATCTTGAAACTGAACAGAGCCTTCACAGATTTACACATCATTAAATAGACCAGTCGAGCTCCATGATGCATGCACAGTTACTGTTGTGTTGCCTACCCCAGGAAACCTGTCTAAAAGAGTAGACTGGAGCGCCAGCGATGGGTGGTGTTATCGAATGCTGCAAAAGGAACGGTTAGATGGCTGGAATCATTTGTGTAGTTATTTTTTATTATTTTGGTAAACAGGTTTGCACTAGCAACTTACCAAAGTCAAAATGGAGGCTAATGGAAATAAAACACTCCTAATATGGCTGTTCTGGCTCAGAACTGTGGCCCCTCAGCCCCCCGTTACACTTCCCCACTGTACTCTGCCTTCTAATGCAGAAGTAGCCCATTACCAGCAAGGTTGGCACATAGAGGCATGTTTAAAGCATGTGTGCCTGTAGAGTTGTTCAATTTCAATAGAGACATGTGAATTACATTGCAAATCTGTTCAATTTGATTGTATTGAGTTTTCTCTTAGGAACACTATTGATCATGTCTCCAACAAGCATTCTATGATAAGGCCGATTTATGTTGATTAGGCATTTAATATCGATATCATAGGATCAAGGAATGGCGTTTATTTCCAAGAGATCATTTCCAGCCCATACGTTTTGACCAAAGTGTGGACTTTGGTGTGAGTGGATAAGGGGATCTGAAGAAAAAGACAAGACTGTCTAAAATATTTGTTTGCAGCTGTGCATCAATTTGGGAGTGTATCCATGAGTTAAAATAACATACTACTATGATTTCTTTAATGATTTGTGTCTGCGCGACAAAGGTAATGGAATGCCATGAAACCCATCCCAAATGTCTGTTGGGGGCCTAGAGAAGGAAGTAAGCAGAAGACCTTTGCCATCTGTGTCTTCTTGAGCATAGCTTCAACATACTTTGCCTCACCATGACACTGTGTAATGCTCAAAGTCTGACCACTGCAGGGCTGTAGGCAGGCGTTGCGCCCCCAGGCTACTCCTAACTTAGGAGGCCCAATGAGGCCAAAACATGTCTGGGGATGCGCGTGGTCTTATGCAGAAGGGATGTGACCAGGCAGCGTGGGCTGGACTATCCGTTTTGGGGTGGGACCAAGCCTGATATGCTCATGGTCTTTCCCCTTTTGTAACGGCTTGGCAGGTGATGAACGATGCTCTGGAGGGTTGCACAGAGCAATGCCAGAGGTTAAGATTAGACCTAAACCTTCCCGCCATCATCTCACTTAATTTGCTTTGCACCTTAGGCCTAGGGGTTCGCAACAAAAAGACCTTTTGCGAACCATGCCATAATGGAGGAAAGCCCTGAAAACGCACGGTTGTTATTACTCACTTTTCAGAGAACTTTTTTCAAACTAGGCAAATTCGGGTATCTGACATGCAACCCCACCCGAATGTGTGTTGGGGGCCTAGTGAAGGGAGGTTATAGAAGGGCTTTCCGGTCCTTATCTTCTTGGTCATTGCTTCAGCATGCCATGACTCACCGTGAGATGATTACTTTCCAGACATACTGCCTGGCACGATGAACACCTTTCTCCAGCTCTCTCTCCTTTTGGCACTGCTCCCCATAGAATCCAGTTGAGTCCAATGAAAATGTCATTCAATTGTAGACATAGCTCCTCCATCTTCTCCTTCCGATGCCTTTCTGAGCGTCTTATCGATCTCTGGCTCTCATCACAACTACCCATCTTTGCACCTCCCTTCCACTACTGAATGTTCTATCATATGCTTCATTTGCCTCTTTGAGACGCAAAAGGCACTTCAGCATCATAATCTATATACAAATGCAAAATAGCATAACCTAACATGCATGCAAATGAAATGGGATGCATATTAAATGTTTAACCAGTATACACTATTCTACACCGAGCCAAACCTTTTCCATGTATCCCACAGGATCCCATTTCAAAAGAAGTATTATAGGGGATACAACATGAAGTAGCAGACAGTGTGAGTTGAATAACGTGTAGAGACTTCTAATTTTGGGAGTTAAGGCATAGGGCCTCATTGACATTCTGCCGGTAACCCACCGATGCTACCGGTGGACTATCGGCAGACTCGCCTTAGCATTACCAGCACCTGATATAGTGGTGTCACCGGGATATTATAGGTCCTGGCAACGGCGGTAACTTCCCATTCCATGGGGTCCCGTATGACTCCATGGGATGGGAACTACTGAAGCACCAACAATGTTGTTAACAGTGCCAGTGCTTAAGTGATTTTTCTGTCCGTAGCGGGCTGAACTCCGTAAGGGCCTGCCGGTAGTTCACTGCCCCTACTGGCATACTCAGAGTAAGCCAGTCCAGGGAAAACATCTGAGCCGGTAGTACCAGCTGTTTACCCAGCATTTCTCTCAGACCGGCTTACTCATAATGACCCCAATAGTGAGATAAAAGGATTTGCCCGGGAACACACACTTTGGTGAAGTGGCAAAGCAGGGGTTTGAGAGCAGTCTAAAATTCAGGCACTTGAACACATCTCTTGCCAGATGTAATTGCTAGAAATATTATTCACAAAAATCATTTTTGAAACTTTGGTTTAGAAATGCCCTCTGAATGTGGGAAGCATTGCAAAAATATGGTGATTGTATTTTACTAACTGAAGCTAACTGCTGTTTTTGCAGACATTTCACAGTTGTATTTATTTTTACTGTGTAAATATGTGTCCACATTGTCCAAACTAGCAATGTGCTTTTATTTCAGAAGGAATAGTAACAAGAGGGACAGCCCTGGAGCGGAGAGGACTGGGTGGGCTGGAGAACTAGTTTTCTTGGTCATCCCACAAACGCCAGGCTTCAGCAGACGCTTCAGCAGACCCAATTTTTACAGGTCTTATTTTTTTTTACACAATAGTGGACTAATATACCAGACTGCTGATATTTGCTACCCGTTCACCTAACCAACAAATCCAACATCACTCTGTTTGGTCTGAGTGCCTGCAATAAGACATATATTTAGGATAGACCAGGAGATACAAGGTGTATAAGTATGCAATAGATACAGGATCCACACACAATGTTTTATTAACTTTGTATAAAATGATGCTTTAAAAATACCAGCTAAGCTACAAATGCAATATGATATAAAGAGTACTCAAGAAACTGGTGACCAATGTACATGATTAGACTACTATGAAGTAATATCTAGTCAATTATTTCTTGTTTGGGTACATGATGAGGCATATAAATCTGATATGTTCATGCCTGTTATTTTCCTGTTGTTGATAGTATGGATTACTCACTGATTGGTTTTCACATATTATCTCAACATTCCTCTGTTTGCAATGAACCAAACTTGTTCTAACTCTTAGAAAAAAATTAATGAAAGTTACATGTCTAGCCAAATAAAAAAGGCAGCTGTAGGCACATCTCAGTAGTGGGATGGTTCTTTTCCCAGTGACACGTATTTGTAAGTTGTTTTTCTGGATGATTTGGAAGGTTTAAATAACTATTGCAAGAAGTTATTGCATATACTAAGTTTTGAGGACAGGACTAAACCCTGATTGTATACACTTTATTTCAGAAGCTACAGATAAGCATTCTTTTGACTGCCAAAAGTAATAAACTCCAAGCAGGTTCCAAGGATGTCATGTCAGGGCAGGGATTGTGCCTGGGGAAGACAAGGTAGGTTCTATATACTGGATGATGACCTTATAGAGTGATAGAGCATATTCACCTGTGAGTTATTTACTAAGTGTGTTTATGCAATTTCTCAAGTCTTCAAATGTTAACACAAATTAACACAACTCCAGTCCTTAAAACATGGTGGGCTCAATAATATGCACATAGGAGCTAAGTCCATAGAACCAGAGGGCGCAGTCGCACCCGTTCTACTTAAACAAAAGGAGCAGCATTGTCATTGTGCCCCTGTGGAGATTCTGCAAAGTATTTTCATGGGGTGATTAAAAACGAAAATAAAATCCAGGTTGAGTGCTGTGCTCCTCTAAATCACTGGATGTGTCAAAATATCTCTCTCCTCTACTCTTGGGTTTAGGCTTGGTGATGTGTCAGCATGCATCTTGAAAAATTATCAAGTACAGCTCATGTCAAAATGAGAAGGGCGCCTGATGAAAAGTACCACCTGAGCCTTGATTGGCGGAGGTGGGCAGGCTACTACTGTTTGGCGGGTGTGGGAACAGCATAGCAAAGCAGGGGATCATATAGCAGAATGTAGTAAAGGCAACTCTGCAGGTTAGGTGACTGACGCTGAGATGTCATATATGTATACCGGCCTGTAAATAATATGTCTTTTTCCTATTCCTGCTGCAAAATGTGGTGTTTTGACCTGGGGATGGGTACAGCTTCCGCGCTTCACTGGGTATGGGAACTTCTGCCACGATAGTGAAAATCGAAAGCGGCCACCCTTGAATATACCGACAGTAAATGAACTCATCTTAAAGTGAAATGTGCACATTTAGTTTGATTGAATTTTACTCCTAGAAGAAAGTGTCGAAGATAAATGAGCATAGTCCTTTTAAAAGAATTCATCAACAACAGAAAACCAGTGAGAAGACATTTTCCAATAACTATGCTATTTGTGCCCTGCAAATTAGCACACAGCCACAACCAGGGAAAATAACCTCTCCATGATTACAAACTCTCTTGCCACGTCCTGGGCAAATATTCATAACTCGCTTGCCCTCTCATAATTTCTCCTCCTAGGCCCCATGAATTGAGAGATTGATTCTGTACAGGGATAAGAAAAGAAACTTGTATGAACAAATTTTGGATTTTGTTTTTAGGTCTGTGATTCAATACTTCAATACTTCAATACTTCAAAGTTCTATGTTATACTCCTGGGAATAATTTGACAACATGCCACTGTTATATGATTTTACTGTGAAGAGGGTGGGGGATTTATGTTGTAAATATGTTTCTATATTGATGTGCTGTTCTACTTAATGTTTAAATATTCAGTAAATATGTAAATTAAAAAAAAAGATGACTTGAAAAGGACACAAACGATTTTAAGGTACTCACACACACACATAAATATCCTCATAGAAATATGTTAGGCAAAAATTGTACTAATGTGGCATTATTCTCCCCACCTTGAACGGGAGATTACAAATACCAGAATGCAATTCAGCAGAAGGCAAAAAGTGGCTTTTGTGTTTTGGAAATGGACTTTCACGACTTAAAGACTCATAAAGTGTGAAAAGGTTACCTGTTTGTGTTTCAATGTTTGACAAATGCAGGGTTCATGTATGATGTGATGAAAATATTACATTCTACCAAAATAACTTTCTGGTGTGTTAAATATAAACATCTGGAAATAATATAGTTCGTTTTAAACTGTTATGTGTGATATATTTTAATTGGCCTGAAGGAGGGCATAGATTTAGTCAGCTAACTGGTGATCAGTGTGTGCTTTCAGAATACAAATGCACCTTAGCATTTCTTGACATGGGGCCTCATTACACGGTATGCAGTAAGGGTTTACCGGTACCGGTAAGGGCACCGGTACAGGTAAACCCTTACCGCCTTACTACGAGGTCCCTTTGCCAGACCCGACCTCAACAGCTGGTTTTACCAGCCATTAAGGAACAGGCCCGCAAAGGGACCTTGGTGCTAATTACGGTACCGCAATTTGCGGTACCGTATTTACCTCCTTCCCCATTCCCATTGAGCCCTATGGGGGCAGAAATGGGAATGGGGAAGTGCCTTGGTGAATGGGGAATTACCGGCCCCGCTCACCTTGGAGTAGGCCGGTAATTCCGCCATCCACCAAGGCGGACACGGTAAAATACCGGCGGCAACCATGGCGCTAACAGCACCATGGTTACCGCATGCCGTGTAATGAGGCCCATGGAAACGTTAAGAATGTCTAGTCCAAAACAATGGTCTCTTAAATGACCCATGACTTATAACGCGTTCCTCTTAGAAGAAAGAAAGTGATGAACAGCAATGATGGTGCCTTCAGCATCTGATGGGCTGCTGGGAGGGGGTAGTTGACTCCACATAATCCACAGGGACTGGGAGGTGACACTGTGGCTTCACATCGACAAACAGAAAAGCAGGCACCTTGTACCTGGAAGTAGCACAGACCCTTGTTAAAACAATATTGCATGATAGAGTAGAGGCAGGCACTGTTTCCTGTGGGGCACCCCCTAAAGGTGGGTTCCTGGGCTACCACACAGACTGCTCATGCCTCGGGCAGGCCCTGGGGTTCTGTTTTAATTATGTTGATGATCGTTATTAGTGTCTTCTTCATTTAAAGCTTGTAATAAGAGTCTCTCTTTTTATTGACAGCTCTTGCTCTGAAGGTACACAAGTCCTCTCAAGTTAGGCTTCATTTGCCCGAAACACTGATCTATTTATTACGTTGGTCACGATATCTAAGCCGGGGAGAGACACATAACTAAATATTGGGTCAAGTAATATCTGGAAGTAGCCAGACTTGAAACCTGAAAGCAAATGGAAGGATTTCTTGGAAAGGCTCTCTACTGCTAATGCTTCAATGATCAAACCCTTACAAAGGCTTGCTCATGACTCCATTCCAGAACCCTTTTCCTGGACATCTGAAGTGGAGCAGGCATTTGTGAGTATTAAGCAAGAATTGTCAAAGGCTTCAGCCGTAGGTCTAAAGAAGTATCAGAAAGCTTTCACTCTGTATTGTGATGAACGTGAAGGTTTTGCCCTGGGACCGTGGACTCAAATGCATGGTAACAAGCACCACCGACCATTTGCGTATTACAGTGGCACACTAGATTGGGTGGCTGCAGGTTTACTATCTTGCTTACATGTTGTGGCAACAACTGCAATGTTAGAAGAGAAAGCAGATACTTTGGTGCAGGTGCATCTAGTCACTGTAGCGGTGCATCAGCTGTCCTGGCGTTACTTCTGAAAGCCAAAAGTTAATAGGAAATCACATTTAACTAACTGTGAAAAACTGTTGACCGCCACTGCTAATATAACTGTCAACCATGGTTCTATTTTGAATTGTGCCTCTCTGCTTCCTACCCTCTCAGATGGGGAACCCCATGACTATCCATTGTTGACCCAAAACGTCATGACTCCCAGAATAGATTTAAAGGATGTACAAGTGCAGAACCCTGAGATGATTCTGTTAATTGATAGCTCTTGTTTAAGTAATAATCTGGGCAGAGTTTTGTCTGGGTATGCAGTGTTTACACTGCAAGAGGTTCTGGTGGCAACAGTTGCCAAATTCTACTCAAGTTGCTGAATTCTTTGCTCTTACCTTGCATGTGTGCTGTCAAAGGGAAATCTAGCACAGTTCATACCAATTTCCACTATGCAGGGAGAAGTTCATGATATTGGCATATTGTGAAATCAACACAGCTATTTGACATCACCAGGTACTCCAATTTCAAATGGCGTCTATGTCTCAGCCCGGTCCGAAGCTCTCTTATTGCTCTCTTCACTGCCGACAATTAAATGCAAGGGGCACGATTTGTCCCACTCGGTGGTTTTTACTTGTAACTCTCTTGCTGACAGTTCAGCATAAACTTTGACCCGAGAAGGCCCCCTTGCTCCTAACATTGTTGTTGGCTTTGTTTCAGTGGAACAATTACCTATTGAATCTTTTTCCAGTCTGGCTTTGCTGCGGAACATAGCACCCGTATATGAGAAGGAGCTTTGGAATAGAATACATTCTAACTTGAACCATCCTGTTCTTTGGCATTCTGCAAATGGCCTCCTGGTAGTACCTCGAATGCTTCACCCTTATCCTAGCAGATTGGCACATTCTGTGGCTCATTCTGGAAAGGGACCAATAATAGCCGAGGTAAACGTGGGTTGGGTTACACAATGTATTTCCCCAAAGTGTACCAGAATTACTGCAGCAACTGTCCTGTTTGTTTGGCCCATAATGTGGGAAATGCTGCAAAGACATCCAGCACCTGAGGAACTTTTCCTCAACATCCAGATTGAATTCACGCAACTCTCTACATGTCAAGGAAGCAATGCTTGGACATGCTGCAGAGCACCGACATTCCCTTAGGCACAAGGACTGGGTCTACCAGCGAGTGTATCACAGGAAGTCGGTGCTGCAGCCACTTGAGGACCATTCCAGAATGTTCTCACCATGCAAATCACTGTTTAATGGGAAGGGCATCTGAAGAGGGCCCATGTCTCCAAATGCAGAAGATACACCCTCCCTCTGAAGCATCAGAAGCAATTGCAACAATTCCAGAATCCCCTCCTTCTGACAGTCCTGGAGGTGTCCATCAGTAGCATCATCTGCACTGTAATCCTCTTTTGTAAGCCAAAGTACTGAGACAGAAGCCACGCCTTCAATGCTTGTTCAGAATTATAGTATTGCTTGAACCCAGGCTGTGCAGGCTGCTTCAATCAGTATTGCACTCAGAATTTCAGTGAGTGCTGACTCAAACGCAGGAGGCGAGTAGCCATGATCTGTTTCTGCTCTCCAATGTCCTGATTCAGAGGAAGGAGCAGGGATCAATTTATTTGCTGATAAGAAATATACACACAATTCTTTACAGGGCATAGTTAAAAAACGATGCTACACTTTGAGCGTGTTAAAGCTGAAACAAACAGGCAGAGAATATGCAAAGACATCTTTTGTTCAATGTGTTTTTGTGTCCCTTTCTACAATTGTCCCACTGGTTATTTCTCTTTAGAATTGTTATCCTGTCCCTCATACACATGTATGGGCATCTCTGAATGTGCATACATCACTGACCCTTCTTTCATTCCCTGACAACTGCTGTTTTCTGTTAGCACTATCGTTCTTTTTGCTACTCCTCTGCATGCAGCATACACACTCTTTGATAACTTGTGAAGGCAGAAAAGTCTTTGAATTGTACCTGGCATCTACTATGAAGACATTTGTGGTCGCAGTGATTTGTTATGCAACTATTTAAAAATGATACCTGTATGCCCTTTCTAATGCCGACATTTATTCTAAATGTTGAACTATTTAACACTACTTGCCACGAATCACCCTATTGCTCATCCTTGGATAGAAAGTAAGAATACGTTTCTACGTGACAAGCATCATTAAGAATGTCTCTGATTGCTGGGTCGGTGCTCATCTCTCATATCACCTAACCTCAGGGTTTCCTGTGACAGTCACTTTTAACTGTGGAGGGATCTGAAGTAATTTTAGGTTGGGTTCCAGGTCTAATAGTCCTGAGCCTTGTTCAGGCCATTACTCACAGGTGGGTTTCTTAGACCCTGTAAATGTTTCTCCTCGGACCAGCTTCACAAAAACATGCTGCCATATGTGTGTCTCCACCCACTACGGGCCTTCTCTGTTACACCTATCGTGGTTCCCTGTTTATGAGTAACAGCAGATGTTGATATTCTATATTCACCAGTATTGTTATTATAAAAAATGTTACTTTCTCTTTTGACAAAGAATTATCTTTTATTAACTCTGGTTATGCTGCTTAGCATGGAACCTATGTTATCTGTGGGATTTCAGCCTATAATTGGTTACCTGTGGATTGGGGTGGAATTTGCTATATGGGATATATGTATCTTGCTTTTAGACTCTCTCCTTAACGGCCATCACTTCTAGGAAACTAGGGAATTTGATTGAGAAACTTTCATTGAAAACTCATATTTATTAACATGAGATAGGCATCAAGTTTAACCTCAATAAGATTGCAATTGACACCTTTATTCCTCTTTCCTTGATTACTCATGAGTAGGTAGCTATATGTATTATAGGTATGACTGTCCTGGCCTCAAAAGGAGGTTTTTGTGCTCTTGGGGGGTCTAAAAGATGTACATATATCCCAAACTAAGATGGCAACCGTACTGACATTGTTTCCCACATTATACAATCTTTGACTGTATTTCCCAAGGAGAATACTCACATTGGTTCTCCTCGTTTAGTTTGACTTTTTAGGAGTATCCATAATTCATGGGGTTCTGATGAATGTTGCTATCCTATTAAAAATGATTTGCATATAATCAAAGGTGATTTTAAATATTTGGAACAGAAGACTATTAATACCCTGAAAGTTCATGAAAACCTTTTTCTAAAGAAGACCTCAGAAGAGATGTTTGAAAAAGATATTGTCTGTTTGAGTTGATCCTCGTAAGTATTTAGAAATGTGAGGCTAGTGGTCATCAGCCTGCAAAGGGGGATTTCAGGGGAAGTAAAATCCAGTTGGATATAAATTAGGGCCTAAAAGAATGTAGACTGAAATGTGATTGTAAGTAAAGCATAATGTATCCGGATGTAAAAGAACTAGGTCTTATACTCATCACACAGGACTGTTGTAACTTAATGATACCCAATTTTAAATCATATGCTTTCTATCAGAATGGAGAAAATAAAATTGGCACACTTAAGTGGCATGGTACTCGCATACTAGCTTTCTGAAGCATCAGTACCTTTTTTGTAATCTCGCTTGCTATGCTATTAAAGATTGACTAAACTAGCCTCCCCCAAGATTCTAGTCCAGTGTTTGATTTGAACTACAGAATGAGGAGGTTCCTGTGTGGAGATACAATCGTTTTAAAAAAAATAAATTAAGGGACACAACTTTGCTGTGGTAGTGTATTCCTAAGCAGGCTTGATATATTTATATCAATCTCTTTCCAATGTTATCTTATATCTAGGGATCATGTTTGAGGGCCAAATGGGCAACTGTGTATTATGACATCCAGAACCCTATTGCATGTGGGGTGTTTAAACAGAGTACATGTGAAATTTACCACAACTTTGTTTCCTTACACACCACAGCCTTTGAAGACAAGTGGCCATATGGTGACAAGTGTGTAGCCTCTTATGTTGACAATGTGAATGTATACGACAGACAGAACCATGTGACAAAGTATTTTTACCTTTGGTGGTGCATTTTTAAAATAGACCCTTTCTGTTTTGCATTACTTTGAGCCA
Organism: Ambystoma mexicanum; assembly: GCF_040938575.1. Lineage (NCBI taxonomy): Eukaryota > Metazoa > Chordata > Amphibia > Caudata > Ambystomatidae > Ambystoma > Ambystoma mexicanum. The sequence continues at coordinate 810,421,764 of NC_090939.1, read as the reverse complement.
AGCATTTATTTCAAGCAATTCGATATGTTATCTGAGCAGTAACATTGGTGATACCATTTTCAAGGGTTCCAAATGGCAACTATACATTATTCAGTGATGTGTCCTAAAGTCAGTAGGCTTTTCAAGGATATGCATGAATGCTGCTTTCTGCCTGAATATATGCACATGTCCATGCCATATGCAACTTCTGTATTAGGTGTCCATGATATGTGACAATAAGTAAGAAATCAAGTAGGTAAGGGATTTATAATACCCTTACCAAGTTGGGTATACCAATGAGGTGCACCTAGAGGTTTAAAGTAGGGTTCAGGAGTAGCAGAGAAGCTGGGATGAGCAGGGATTACAGGGGAGGGGTAGAATAAGTTTGACTGGAGATGTTTTATTCAAAGCGCAGGGTTGTTAGGTCTTATCTGAAATGTAGAGTGGAGTGGCCAAACGTGTCTGCTTTAGTAACTTTTCCCAGAGACACGGTACACAGCAGACAAATGACTGTGGCTGCTTCATGGGTAATGCAGGAAATCATGAACATGATGCATGCTTGAGAGGGGAGTCAGTGAAGCTTCTTGAGGGTGAGGGTGACGTTGTCAAATTTCCTTAGCCCAGTGATGTGGCATGCTGAAGCATGCTGGATGACTTTCAGAGGGGCAAAAGGGGATTCCGGGACTCCGACAAGTAGGCCATTACCAGAGTCCAGGTGGGAGACGACCAGGCCTTAGGGGGTCATTACAAGTTTGCCGGTATCCCACCGGCAATTCCCATCGGATACCGGCAAACTGTCCTACCATTTCTTCTGCCTGATTCAGATGGAGGGAATGGACGATATTACAGGCACCGGTAATACCGGTGACGGTAATAGCAGAAGATATTTACCAATGGGGGCCTGATTTACCTCCAGCTCTTTGCTGGAGGTAAACCAGTCACTTCCACTGGCAAACCTCCAGTTTGGTGGTGCTGTAAAATTGCCGGTAGTTGAATTACCACCACTGTTACCGCCACTTTTCCTGCACCACCAAACTCCTAATGACCGCCTTAGACAACTGTTCTGAAACTGGAGGGAGGGAATAAAGTCATGCCACTTCAGAGGGGGGCAAGCTGGTACCATTCTGGATGTGTCTTCTTGGTGATGCGTGTCTTGAATTAAAGGTCACATTCAATAGAACAGAGACTTGAGGTGTGCATTTGTTGAGCTTCATGTCAGTCAGACAATTCTAGACGTGGGCATCCTTTGTGTGGTTTCCTAGGTGAATTAATTTGGTCTTGCAAAGTGTGAGCTTCAGGATGGCACTTGAATGTGGGACAGCCAGTGCTTCAGTCACTGGATGTTGTTGATGCAATTGATCTTTAGGAAAAGTTGTTTAATCTGCATATTGGTGTAATTTGATGATGGGGTTGGAAATGATTTCCCCCCAGCCAGAGTTCCATGGAGAGGTTGAAGATTATAGGGGCAGTGTGAAGCCGTGTGGAACTTTGCAGATTACTGGTGAGTGCCAGGATATTTTGTCACCCCTGTGTATGAGTTGGTCTATGTTGGAGAGGTTCGAGGTGACGCACTGCACGACTGTTGCATTGAAGCCCATGCGCATGGATGTTGAGCTGGGCTTTATAGTTAATGACAGCGAAGACATCAATGTGAATGAGAAAAAAGAGATCCCCTTTTTGCAGGATTTTTATAACATAATTGATAAGTTTAAAGGTGGCAGTCTCTGCCCTGCATTGTGTTTGGAAACGTATTGATAGTCCTGTAGGAGATTGTGCTGAGTGTTCCCTTTGTATAATTGGATGGCGAGAGTCTTCTCAATCAATTTGCCAAATGGAGGTACGTGCATGATGACACAATAGTTGGCCAGGTCATCTGGGTCAAGCATGGATTTCTTCAGCATGTAAGTTGTTGGCATGTTTCTTTTTCAAAGCTTTGAAATCTTATCTGAAATGTGTTACACGCTCCTCACTGGCTGGCTGACTGTACAACCCCTACCCTGCATTAAAATAGCCACCTGAGTCATGGGGTTTCCTGTATCAAATCTCGCACTTTCCATTACCAGTCAAAAAGGTACTTATGATGAACCACTTGCTATTGATTGAAGAAACAGATATATTCTGCTAACAATGCAGCGGCATACGGTATTACCGCCACATTTTACTGCACAGCCCAATTTATAATGAGGCCCATCATCTTTTTAATACCCTTTGACCGCCAACAAAGGAAGCCTTCATTATCTATGCTCTGGATAGACAGATCCATGTGCCTGCTCTCCTTTCATATTCCCCATTGTCCCTTATTAACCTACACTGTCGCTCACCACCCTTTTCCGTCAGCTTTACATGCTTCCAGAGAGCTTGCACAGGGGCACCATCCTTTCAAGTTCTAGTAGGTGTCGCAAACCTATTACCTGACAGCGGAGCATGGGAGAAAGGGGTTAGGAGGAATCCTGAATGGAATGGAAACGTTTGCAATGAGAACACCAAAAATGTAGACAGTATTTGTTCAGTCAATTTATGAGAAGATAACTTTACGAAATCAGAGTCATGGGTCCGTAACCTTTGGCTCTCCATATGTTTTGGACTACAACTCCCATCCACCCTAGCCGGCATAAACAATGGTGATGGTTCATCAGGGCTACAGTCCAAATAAAACACATTGATGGCCACAGGTTGCAGACCCTTGCATGGGAATTCCCGAAAACATAAACGTTGAAAGAAAATACGTTACAATTTTTGTCTGCAGACTTTCAAATCAACTGTAACAAACGGAAAACTATCACGTTCTTTTAAAACAGGACTTCTTGCAGGGCTCCTGCTTGCAAATGCGCTAATACCGGGTGTTAATCTGACCACATACACCTGTAGAAAATGCATCACTGAAAGGCGGAGTCATCCCTGCCAGTATCTGTAGGTGTGACTAGCGGATGCACACAAAATTGAGGCAGGAGTTAAAGTCGCAGAACTATAATTTATTGGCCAAAGACCATACCTTCATACAGAGAGCAGATCACGCATTACTCGTCTGTTTTCCATCCTTGCTCCATAGCCAGTCTTCCATAACACTGTGCTGCAACGACTGATATCTGGCTATGACAAGTTCTCAACACTGCCTTTCTGACCTAACGTGTCACCTTTCTCCAGAATATAGTCCATTTATAAGAGGCAAACACTTATCCTTACTAATGCCAGCATATAACACTCCCCAACCCTCTCCATGGGTGTGGAAACTAGTTTCCTGGTTTTTCTCCCTCTTACTCCACCCTTTCTTATGCCATTCTCCCGAGCAGACTCTCTGAGTTTTGGTGATGCTGTGAAGATGTGCAATGCTCCTATGACCAAGGAGCTGCCGCTTTGAAGCTACTGCAGTGGTTGATTTTGGAGCTGTAAAGAAGCAGAGCGGCACAACATACCATAATGCAAAGAGCAAGTACTGCAGGTACTGCTGCTTTGGTCTCACCCCCTCAGAAGTCCCTTTTACAAATAAAGCCTTAGAGATTGTCTCACCTTGTGTAAGACTGGTGACCAGGATTGCTGCCACTACGGTGGCAAATGGGAGCTGTAACACGGGTTTTCAATGGAGCACAGTACTGCAGTCACTGTCCACATCCGTGTAAACCAGAATGCAAGCAGCTAAACAAATTCGAGTTATTGATTGGAAGAAAATAAAAACTACTGTCATCCCTAAACACCCCGGGTGGATTTATAAAGCAGTGCGTGCATTCAGTTTTACTACATCTATTTCTTATAACTAAAGAACAAGCAACTCTTTATTGAAGGATAGATGCTAAGACCTGTAGACTCACCCTCCAACCCCTGGAGCGGCCGGAGGACATCCATTGATCTGCAGAAGATGTTACCTAACCGTTCATTTGGATGTATAGTAGACGATTTGTTAATGTCATCTACACATATGTGACTGACTGTGTTGGATCATTTACAAAGATTTGACCGGGGCCCTGTTGACTTCTTGGCCTTGTAATATAACATGGTTGGCTGAGAAGACATGTTTTGAACAGTTGCGTTTGGAGCTTATCAATGTTTAAACAACATCCTCTTCCCAAGTGCTTCTCGGTAGGTCAAACACGGCCAAGTTAATCCTTGGATGCATGCCACCAGAAGGATTTATTTATACAATCTAAACATTAAACGCTCCCTTGCGCTGTCCCGCCATAATTGCTGATTTGCAGCCGCTGGAGTCGCTCTTTTTGTGCCCTTCTGCAGACTGATTCATGGAACGGTTTCCCATGGGATTGCGCCATTATAAAACACTTCCATGAATCAGGCCCATTAGTTTATTCCTTTTCAATTAGCTGTGTTTTTTTAATTTGGAAACCAATCTTTTCTTTAAACATTTAAACAACCGTTCTTTTTATGACACAGTCCTACTTGTAAGAAGTTATGCATTTTTTCGTGAGGTGTGGGTGGCGAGTGAAGGATCTGTACGCGGAAGAGTAAAGATGTCTTGTGTCTGTCTAAATGGTAAAAGCGATCAAAATGGCTCGTAGCAAACTAGTGTGAAGACATCCAAAAGGTGCAAGCTCAAAAGGCGCCATTCACCTTTTGTCCATGAGACTCTGAATATGCCTATTTCTGTGGGGCCTCGATTTCATGAAAACATGCATTTATTCAGTGTTTTCATTCGAGGGGCATCACCCATACTTATCACAATGTGCGCGAGCCACTGAGCCTTAGCCTAATGAGGAGCCATCGACTAACAATGTGTGCTGGTGCTGGGTTCAGGGGTGTTTCCCTCGCTAGAAAGGTTTTGAAATATAATAGGTTAAGATGGTGCCTTTCACAGAACACTATTTGTGAATTATTGGGTAAAAAGAAACACAATTTACAATCCGTTCTGTAGGGTTGCATGGAAAGGATCGCCGACAGTTCACAGGAACATTTTCATGGGGTTATTGCCCACAGTACATGCTGGTAAATATTCCCTTGTCATGCTGGCTGTGCTTTTTATATGCAGGTATCACCTTGTAAGAACACACTAATGTTGATCATGTTGACTTTACCCATAATCCTCTAATGGCATTGTAAGAAGACCTGCCGATATATGCTGGTATTCCCACATAAATACACGCTCATTTTGGCTATGCTCATAAGGCCAGTAATGCCCCTGGAAGAAGACGTGCCCACGTTGGCTGTGTCAATATGTGCCAATATTCCCATGTAAAAACACACTCATGTTGGCTTTGCAGAACATACCAGTCATGCCATTGTAAGGAGACATGTCCATGCAGGCTCTTCCATTGTATGGTAGTTTTGTTTGTTTGTTTGTTTTATTTGCTTATATAGCGCACCGAACCCAAGGGTATCTGGGCGCTTTCTTAGGGTACATCAAAGTTACGACAATAATGTTAAATACAATAACATTTTATTCACAGTAATAGACCTGGTGATGTACAGAAGTATACAAAAATAACAAGAAATTCAATATGTACATTTGTGTTGGCTTTGCTTATAATGCCAATGTAGGAAGCCATGCTCATGCTGGCTGTCCCTATAATGCATGCGAGTAGTCTGAAGACATTCACGTTGGATTTGCCCATGCGTACACCAATGTAGTCCAGTCTTGCCACTCTAAGAAAACATTCATGTTGTCTTTGCAATGTATCCCAGTATTGTCACTTTAAGTACATGATTGTGGTGACTGTGCCTAATAATGCCACTATTGCCTTTTAAAAAATATGCAAGTGCTGTCTATGACTATAATGTCTTATAGCCACTCTGGCTGAGCCAAACTACCAAGAATATTGCCCTATGCCACTTTCAGTAAGGGTCCAAACCTCTAAAACATGACTGAAACCACGATTGCCACCAGAAATCTGCATGCACAAAGTCCCCTCTACCCTCTTTGCCTTCCACAACCATTAAACTTCGCCTCACCCACTACACACATACACCACCCCCACACACACCCACACACACCCCTTTGTTTTTCAACATTCCCGCTCAACGCCCTATCAGAATTACTGCATAACGAAGATCACGGGAATCCAAATATCTTTATAGGGATCAAAGGGACAAAGATGGGTTGGGAATTAATTGTCAGAATATACATTTGAGCTGTCTCTATATGTAGTGAAGTGGGTCAAGGGCACAGTGTTTGGTGCCAGATAGAGCATTCTCCTATGGTTTCTGCAAGTTTGGAGTGACTGGCCACGCCCCACTTGGGGTTTAAAAGCTGCTGCAGGAGCCCGCTCGGGTGAAGCCTGCAGCGTGACAGGGGACGGTGTTGGCACCATATGTAGCAGAAGCCCTTGCAAACTGTGACTGATCAACTTCAAGGGTTATTGACCCAGTGACTCTGTTTGATTCAATGCTTTGCGCCTGCCAGCATTGTCATTTATTGAACACCCAGTCCATTCCCAGATCAGATCTTACAGATGGACAAACCAGGCCTTCCTTGCTCTAGTGCAGTGGTCTTCAAACTTTTTTGGCCAGGGCCCCCCTGAGCAAAATATGGGCAGGCCGGGACCCCCCAGAAATGCCAAATGGACAGTATGTATTGCGTGCCGTCACCTGCTCCCATCACAGTCGCTGGGCTTCCTCATCCCACTCCTACCCAGTCCCTGGTCTCTCCCCACCCCATCACACACCCTGGGCTCTCCCCACTCTGCTCCCACTACTATCGCATGGTTCTCTCCCATTACGCTCCCATCATAGTTACTGGGTTCCCCCATACAGTTCCCAACACAGTCTGAGGGGACAGTGGCGGCTTGGTGAAGTGGAGGGGCATAACTATTTCTCCCATAAATGGCATAGCGACCGAGCATAGTGAGGGAGCCCAAAACAATGAAGGGATGTTCGGGGGGGTTTCCTCCCCTGAATTTTTTTTTAAATAATGGGTTAAAATGTTGCATTGTAGAGCATACTTTTAACAAAAAAATGGGTAAATAGCCAAACATTTTGCAATTGGTGCTGGGGGGCCCATCTATGATAGGTGTCCAGTAAAAAGATACCGTCCCTGTCCCTTGGGCCCTACTGGGCCTAACACAATCAACATGATTATGTGTGTATGCAAGGCGCTGCACATTCATACAGCAATCACTCTATCATTCACACAAGCATCCATCACCATGCACTCACTCATAACATAAGCATACACGCATCCATACACATGTTTAAATAAAAAAAATGAGCATAAACGTACCTCCTGCCTTGGCCTGCGTGTGGGTGCTGAAACGCCCAGCTCCAGGCTGCTCTGTCCGTATGTGCGAGGAGGCGCAGGAGCTTCCCGTTGGACATACAGACATGCAGTGTCCCAGCCAACATTTCCAATGAGCTATGTAATGCTGGCAAACCAAAACGCCCCAGCCTTGCATGGCTCAGTGAGCATGTGCGGCTGGGGAACTGCTCTGAACAGTCAAAGTCCCTTTGACAGTTCAGCCAGCCCAGGAGCACTCCCTCAGCTGAAAATAAAATCAGCTGAGGGAGTGCTCACTTTTTCACTGGGCTGGCTCTTTATGGGTGAGGGGCCACTGGGTGGGCGCACCCTCGCCATTAAGGATGAGCCGTCAGGCTCGGACAGGCCTATAGGGCAATGCATGTACCAAAACTGTAAAATGCTAGTGTGGGCCAGTCAAAATGGGCCACCATTTTGGCCAATGTGGGCCGGTTTGATGAGTTACTTCACTATGCAGTTAGTCATTTTAACCATTGTTGCTGAATATATATCAATTTACTTGCATTTTAACACAAAGCAGTATTGAAACAGTAAAACCGGCATGGCTGCTGCCGGAGTTGCATCTGGGTCCGGCACCCGCGGGCTGTCAGGTACACACGAGCACAACTCGTTCTATGGCAGTACGGTAGCAACGGTGCCGGTAGCTTACCGGCACCGTTGTTACCATACTGCTACAGTTGTAATGAGGCCCTGTCTGTGACTAAAGGAATGAATATCCATTTACAACTGCGGGCCACTTTTTCATTGTTGCCTGAGACAGTTCCATGCTTCAGCCCGACCCTGGTAGCCGCCCCTGCCCATTTCTTCCAATCTAAAAAAAAAAAAGTATATATATATTTTTTTTAACATTTCATGCTGAGCTCTCAGGGCCCCCCAGGGAAGCACCCGCAGACCCCTGCGGGGCTCCACCCCACAATTTGAATACCGCTGCTCTTGTGTGATACTGTTGATCCAAAAAACATGCTCTGTGTGCTCCAAGGAGTTACTTGAGCTTGTTAGTGAACTCCTTGCAACCTCGTGGTTCGCTGGTTGGATCTTTCAAACACGATGGGCAAGGGGGGGGGGACGGTCACTGTTGTATTACTGAACTGCTGGAGGTCTACCTCCCAACGGCATCCTCGTCCCCAAAAACATGGAAAAGGTGCTTTTTGAAGTGTAAACACGGAGGTCTGCCTCCTTGAAAACCTAACAGAAAGGGGGGGGGATGTGTGCATGCGGCAGGTTGGCCCTAACCAGGGCTTTGAATTACCCGATAGTAAAATCCCTAGCTGGGCTTCACAGGCCGCAGGTAATTCCCAGGAGAGTGCTAACGACCCCTTTCCCTGACAAGTCACAGCTCACTGGGAAAGGGCTATCAGCATTCCAAACCCCTGGTTCTGTGTATCCTCCACAGTAAATGGCTGCACCACATGAGCCTGAAACCATGTAATGCATGCACACTTGCACATTTTATTCAGAAGATGCTTGTGAGAAACAATTTTGTGATGTGAAGACAAGTAGGACAATTCACAGTGATGTCGGGTTGACTTGTGTAGGTAAGACACTTTCATGGGCATGGGTACAACTTTAAACTGACAGTGCCACCACCTGGCTGCCTCCCCTGGCCATAGTATCGGCTGACCGTAAGCTCTGAGGTTTCCTGGCGGAACTCTCTGTTGCTTCAATCAAAGAAGCTGTATGCTAACGGACGCTGCCCTTGGACTAATCTCATGATTACAGTTGTTTTTTGTGGACGTAGACAAAACAATTAGCACTCAAATCAGTTTCATTACTTTTTAGGACTCGAAGGACTGAGCCCCCTTGTTTTCAATTTGGAATTTCATCTTAAAAGGAGTTTTGTGCAACATCCTTTAATTCTCACTGTGAACGTATCCTGGTCTAGTGCTGGAATCAAGACCAAGGAGGCACTATTTTAATAAGCTACTCTTAGATTTTAAGACAGCAGTCCAATATTTGTACCTGAACAGACATAGAGGACCCACAGAGTACTGTTAGTGCATGGTATTGTACTAATATTTTAGGTAAACATGTTTCCATTTTAATTTGTCTTTGTGTCTCTAAAGCTCTTTGTTGATATTGTACATGGCATTGGAATTTGAGGCAAAGCACCTTGTATCTGACTTTGTCAAGTGTGCTTTCAGGTCTTCATTTAGACCTGGCAAAGCTGTGAAATCTCCCCCAATAGCGTTGCAGGCAAAAGAGCAGCCATTTGTCTCTAATCGTATAGATGAAGCCAATGCAATGATTATCGAAATAGCTGGGTTGCTTTATGACATTGCCCCCCAACCCACGCATCCTAAACCCAATGTATCAGGTCGTAGAAAAGGGGTTAGAAGCAGAGGAGGCCTTCTAGCTCAAATTGCATTGTGAGGGACAGTGAACTGGCTTCTATTGCCCCAGTGGCAGAACCTCCTTTTAGACTTTACCTATCGGGACAGCGGGCTCCTGCAAGGTTACAAATGAAGAAATGTGGAAAATGCCACTTGAAAACGTGAGCAGCTCCAACGTCCAGCATTGGCGGAAGTGGGGATAATCCTGCCAGGCTATGAGGTTCCTAATCCACTCGAGCAACAGGGAGGAAACACGTATAACATCCTTGTGGAACTAAATCATTTTCAACCTGGTTCAGAAGCTGGTTGATGGTGGGGGGGTAATGATGTTGATGTTGCCTTTTATCCCCCAGAGATTCTTACACAGAATAGGTCCCCCCCCAATGCAGCCTGGAGGCTGAGTTAGAGTTGGGTCGTTCCCCTCCTGACATGTATAGAAATGGGTGTGGGTCCGGTGACCACCCAAACCGGATATCATTGGGTATTCCCATGCAGAGTGGCTCAGCACACTGCGAGGAATGTAAACATATTCCCTCCCTGATAGCCATTAAAAGAAACAATGATTTCCTACGGCATGACATAGCGAACATAAAGGATACTCTTGAGGGCCTACAGGCTTCTGTTACTCAATCAAAGCAAGTTGCCTCCTTAAGCATGGTTGTACCAGCAGGACCTCGTGGGAGACCTATCTCAGAATGGGGAATCCCCTATTTTGGCTGTAAGTGATAAGGTCTTGGAGGTCATACAAGTGCATGAAGAAAATACCTATCCCAAGAGGATTCAAGGGGAGACCCAGTCTCGTAAAATGCTCGACCTGTATGTTACTCGTGGCAATCCTCAGCCAATGTACTAAAATTGGAAAGGCCCAGACATGAACTCAGAGATAGCCTTACTAATACAATCACACACTGGCTGAGAGCCAAAAGAGGCTGATAGTCCATCATTAAAGGTGACATAATTGCATGCACTTAGATGCCAGGCTCACAACTCAGTGATGTTATCAAAGTGCAGCTGGCGGATGAGCACCTTGCTGAAGACTTTCTTTTGATGGAACAACGTGCTCTTCCACCCACTGGAATGAAGAAATCAAGATGAGCATTCTGGTGGCCACCCTTGCATTTGGAAACAGGAAAGAGGGGAAGGAGGTGGCTCAGCCAATACCTGTTAAAATATGGCATTTCCATCTGATATATCCCCCTCGAGGACGAGAACCCTAGCTGGTAACTCCTTGGTTGCTTACCCCTCTTTCACTGAGTGCAACATAAACCTCAAAACCATGTGCATGTTGGACACAGATAACTCAGTGGCCCCTATTGTCCTGGTATTCGCCCCAGCCCCATTCAGATAAATATATAAAAGGGGCTAATCTGCCAGGGACACTGAATGATGGGTCCCGCATCCCAGTCCAGGAAATGTTCCTCTGACCAGTGGGGTGGCACCCAGCGACACAGTATCGCTGGGCTTACCTGGAGTAGTAGGTGCCAATTTCCCCATGGGGGATGGAATGCATGTGGCATCCTCGAACATAGCAAGGGTCAACAAATATCTAATTGATTATTACTGGCTGGGATTTGTCCGCACTTTTGAGGGGATTAATCTTCAGGAAACATGGGCTTTAACAGCCCCCCACTTGCAGGGATATGACACTTTCTCGATCCTGGCGATAAAAGGGAAGGCAGGATGCCAGAGTGGGGGTATTCTAACTTGGGTGAATACGGCCATTTTCACATCTGTTAATGGTGCTTAACCACAACTGGTTCCAACGATTTTTGGGAAGTCCATGTAAAGCTTAGAGACAGAACATAATTTCTCCTTATTAATCTATATAACCAACATACCGTAAGAGGGGGAGTCAGGCTTTTCCTGCTAAAGCAGGACAGGATTGTCATTTGGAAGTCCAATTGTCGGGGTCTGTTAAGATGGATTTCTGAACTCGGACCTGGAGGGGCAGAGGTTCAGAAGGCCAGCCTAGTTTCTTGGAACAGGGTAACCTCTGGACAAGCCAGACCAATCAGGGTAGCGATGGCGGCGGTCAAGACTAAGGGCCTCATTACACAGTAGGCGGTAAGGGTTTACCGGTACCGGTATTTTAACGATACCGGTAAGTCCTTACTGCCTTACTACGAGGTCCCTTTGCGGGTTGGGGAATTTAACGCCTGCTTTTTGCAGGCATTAAAAATCAACCTGCAAAGGGACCCAGGGAGCTAATTACGGTACCGCAATTTGCGGTGCCGTAATTAGCGCCTTCCCCATTCCCATCATGACCTATGGGGCAAAAATGGGAATGGGGAAGGCCAATGATGGAAGGGGGAATTACCGCCCCACCAACCTTGGAATGGGGCGGTAATTCCCATTTCCACCAAGGCGGTGCCGATATTTTACCGGCATGAACCATGGCGCTAATAGCGCCATGGTTCTCCGCCTACCGTGTAATGAGGTCCTAAGTCTCAAGAGGGGTGAGGGTGACTGAAAGCCCGCAATGAGCACACAAAGCAAGGACACGTACAAATTACTCCAGACAGGTGTTATATTAAAAATATAGACACATTTATAACAGGCTTTTGTAACATCGACCATGGCAAAAAATCACAATAATACTAAAGTAAACCAACACATCACAATCAATACAATATATATACAAGACTGAGGGGTCTTAGGAGTTAGGAGCACGTAATATGTAAACCACCCAGATGGGGAGGAAAACAGGCAGTGCAAGTAATCATTAGATCCAGTTCGACATCTGAAATACACCTAACTAGGAGGAAGTACAAGCCCTACGAAGAAAGGAGCCTTATTCTCAAAAGTACCTGCACGCGCTGGTGCCAATGGACAAAAGAGGGCCTCTTCAAGGATATCAGGCAGTTCAGGAAGGTGAATGAAGCGATGCCGAACAAGTCCCCACTACTCAAGCAAGGCCTCCACTTGTGGGCAGAAGCAGGGTGAGAGTGCGGGATAGAGTCGCTATTTTGCAACAGCGGTAGAAAAGAAACTGGCTCCTGCGCGAGGGGCCACGAGTTGGGGTATGGACTACTCACCGGTCCCCGACGCAGGCAGACCCAGACTTCTCCAGTTCAGTTCACGTTGCTGGCAGGTTCAGCTGCGATGATCAGGACGTCTCGACACCATGTAGATTCTGCGTAGCAGGATGCAGGGTCGAGGGTGTCCCAAATGCAGCGGAGGTGCACAGGTTGTTACCACTGCAGGGCAACACGGCAACCGTGTTTTCTCTGGTCCGGGCGCACTCGTCTCACTTCAGACCTGGGAATGCCAAGTGTACGAAATTCGGTGTGAGGGTGCCGTGGAAGCAGAGCAAGCAGTAAACCAAGTTTCGAGGGCTTCCCTGAAACGGCGGTGGTGACAGAGCAAAACGTCCTGCATAAGCTGGTCTGCCCACTGGTTGGCCCAGGGACACTTCCAAAGAGGCTTACTTGCAGGGTTTGATGAAGGTGCCAGGAATAGTTGATCCCACTATTCCAATGGGTCTAAGTGCCTTCGCAGACCTTCTAGGACGATCAGATGCAGAGGGGTCTCGCAGGACGACAGCAGTTCAGGGTGCCAAACCTTCAGCGGGTCACCAGCGGTTCCTCGACTCAGCTTCTTGTTGCAGGATAGTTGGCTCCTTATCCCTTGTTCGGTGTGAACTCAGGAGATCGACATGGTAGTGGTGTTTTCAGCCTCCTCTAATCCAAAGTTCCTTTCGCGCAAAAACGGAGAGGACCCAATGGGAGATGTGCTCACAAACACTCACACCATACGTGGACCTATCACGGACCACGGTGGTCCCAGGCATTCAGGACATTCCAGACTCTCTGGCACCCAGGATGTGTATTGGGACCAGACATCCCAGCCCACATCCTGGAGGCACACACAAGGATGCAGAAGACCGCAAAAGCTTTGGGGTTTCGCGGGAAAGTGCATGACCAAATAAGGACTGCCCCAGGTCGGCTCGACCTGGGGGAAGGTGAAGGGGCAAGACGGTCAGTGGACAACACAAAGAACCTCGTGGCATGGCTATTCTGGAGAGAAAAAATAAGGGCAAAGGAACCCTCTTTTTTAGGGGGCCTGACTCTTGAGGGTAGAAAAGATACACAATTATAAGGGGGTAGAGTCAACAGGCTTCCCTAGCCAGTAGCGTGATGGGTGGTCGGTAGGACCTTGCAAGAAAAATACTGTGTTGGTAGTTAACCACAGACAAAAATCACCACAATGTGCATGAAACAATGATCAGCATTTATTTTCAAAGAAAAGAGAAGAAGTTTTGTCTGAAGGAATTCTTATGTGCCGTGGCACAACATAAGTACATATAAAAGTGCATGTATACTCTGCACAGTGGTGGGTTAGTAAAAGGTGGTTGCAGAACATTCAGTGTATCGCCATTGTACAGTGAACATTGTTAAGTTGATAACAATCTCTTATACATATTGTTCAAGGTCACAATGTATCAAACAGTGTCTTAAGTTGATAACAATCTCTTATATATATTGTTCAAGGTCACAATACATCAAACAGTGTCGACACTTGGATGTGTGTTTCTGGTTCGGTAATTGGTTGGCGGAGCGCAGGGCTGGTAGACATGAGACAGCGCTGCAAGATGGATACCGAACTGTCTTCAGGACGTGTGCATCAGTGGTCAAAATATGGCATCATCCTGCAGTGAGATGGACAACTAACGTTTAAAATGGTGAATTTGTCTAACATTGGTGAAAAAAGGGAATGCAAGGAACAAAGACCTACCAGGCAATGAATAAACGCTCTGGCTGTAGTCCATAGGTGGGGGCAGCTGCTTAAGATGCGGCTGGGGCGGAACTGCATAAATCAGGCGCTCGAGTCTATAATTGAGAGGAAAGACTATTAGGAAAAGAGCTTAGAGGTTAAGCTCCTACTAAGTGAGGGAGTGCTGTTGGCTGAAAAAAGACTAAAACGGCACAAACCCCAACAGTAGTAAATTACGTGGTTAAGGTGGAAACTAAATAAATGAAGTATGCATGTTGCAGTACGACGTTGTTTCATATCTGCTGTGCATATGAAGAAAATGAAGTACGGCCAGTATTTGAGGCCCTGTGACTTCGTCGGCAGAGTTATCAACAATGGGTGCCGTGACAGTGGTTCTAGATATGGGCCGGAGGTCGAGTGCCGGTAAGAGAGTGAAAGGAGGACCGAGGGGATAGTATCGGGGACAATTATTGTAAAACGGAACGCAAAAGTGCGGCCGTGAGCTTACCTATTAGTTGGCCAAGTGAACTGCGTCAGTCGAAATCTGTGCGCAAGCGTAGTGGACAAGCCTCGGTATAAGTCGAGGTGTTTGTTAGTGCGCATGCGCCGGGGAGTAATGTCTACGTTGTGCGCCAGTGGGCCAGCCCATCAGGCACCGGTTCAGTATACTAAATCAGTTCGACCACGTTGAAAAACATGATTAAATATCCGACATTGTGAAGCTTACCATAAATCTGGCATGGAAAAACTGTTTGACCTTGTATTTTACATGGTGTGTCATTTGAATATGCCATCCGTGTGCAGTAGATTACAGTCACACATTGCCCCAGTGAGCTGTGTAGGTCTGAGGTTGTGCGCAGGCGTGGTGGACAAGTCTCGGTGTGAGACAGGATACTGGTGGCTGTGTATGTGCCGTGCGCCATTTATGTGATGTGTTGGGCTCATGTATCAAAGATATCAATGCTAGATGTACGTTTGTTATTAATACAAAAAAGGCAATCGTAACAACATATTAACAGAACGATTAAGACAATATTCAAATATACGATGTTTTATGATATTGTACTACATTGTTTTGCATGTGGCAACAAAAAAAGGTTATTACACTTTGTTTTAATCAATGTATGTCATTGGAGAGGTATTTTGGACACATTGAGAGATGTTTAACAAAAAGTCAAAGTGAAAGCGGGGAACAGATCCCGGGGTGTGTCATGACAATGGTCAGCCAAAGGAATGGTTTGAGGATGAGCACAAATAAGCTATAGTAGTGTAGTCTCTGGTGTAGCGAAACAATGGCCTATTTGTTAAAGAAGAGATTCCATTCAATCGAGATATTGAGGCCATGTTTCACAGAGTCCAACCGGTAAATCCACTTTTGTTCGAGTTTGCGGAGGGCGAGATCTCTATCGCCTCCGCGGAAGGGATTGCGGACTGTTTGTAGTATTGCCCAGAATAAGTCATTGTGAGTGTGTTTCATTTTCTTATAATGTGCCACCAGAGGTTTGTCATCGACCTGATTTCGTATGCACGATCGATGTTCACATATGCGTAGTCTGATTTCTCTTTTTGATTTGCCTATGTATATCAGGTTACACAGGCACTTTATAATGTAAACACACCATTTGGTTTTACAATTGGTGAAGGAATTGAGTGTCCACGGATTTCCTTTAAGGTCAATGGTCTTGATATTCGCTGTTAGGCTGCAGACAGAACAGTTTCTGCATTTGAAATGGCCTTGTACCAGGGGTAGCTGCCATATTGTGGTTTGGGTGTTGCTGGTGGTATCAACCTCAGTATATGTGTGTACAAGGATGTCCTTTAGATTCCGATTGCGTTTGAACGCAAAACGTGGTTTTTCCGGTTTGAAGCAATCTGTGTGTAGCTTATCCCAGTGTTTGAGAATCACTTTACGTATAGAATTACTCATGGGGGTAAAAGTGGTAACGCAGGTCATTTTTTCCTTTGATTGATTTCTGACAGTTGGAGTGAGACAGATCTCTCGGTTGGTATGTTTGACTCTTCTTCTTGCCTGACGGATAATGTGGCTAGGATACCCACGTTCTTTGAGCCTAGTTGCTAGTTCTTTGCTTTTCAGATCATATTCACTCAATGTGGAACAATTCCGTCTGATACGTAGAAATTGACCAAAGGGCAGATTCGTTTTGAGGCCCAAGGGGTGGGAGCTTGAATACTCTAGCAAAGTATTTTTGGAGGTTGGTTTGTGATATAATGTGGTATTCAAGGAATTGTCTTGATTCTTAGATATTTCTAAATCTAGAAAAGGAATCTGGTTTTTATTGTAGTCAATGGTGAATTGGATACAAACATTTTGGGATTTTAACCATTTCAGAAATGAGTGTAGGTCCTCCTCTGTGCCTTTCCAGATCATAAAAACGTCGTCGATATATCGTAACCAGCAGCCAATTGAATTTTTGAAGATGTTGTGTTCAGCGTAAATAGAGATCTTTTCAAAATTGTCCATGAACAAATTTGCTACATCCGGGGCAAAAGTGGCGCCCATGCTGGTCCCATGGCACTGTTGATAGAAAGTTTGTTTGAAAATGAAGTAGTTTTCCATTAAGGCTAAACAAATGCATTCACAGAGAAAAGCAGTCGGGGGGTCCATAGATGTTCTGGCGTCTAGATAGGTTTTGAGCACTAGTATGCACTCTTTTTGTGGGATACTGGTATACAAAGATTCAACGTCAAGTGTCACCAGTAGGTCGTCTTGATCCGCTTGTAGGGTGTCTAGTTTCCTAATCATTGATGTGGTATCTTGAACATATGAAGGCATTTTGCAGATGAATGGTCTCAAAAAATGGTCTATGTAGATAGACAAGGGTTCCAAAACTGATCCTATACCAGCCACAATGGGCCTACCTGGTGGATTTGATGTGTTTTTATGGATTTTTGGAAGTAAATAGAAAGCCGGGATGATGGGATGGTTATTAATTAAGAACATTTTTTCGTCATCGTCAATCCAACCTTCTGCAAGTGCGTGGCACATCAGGCTAGTTACTTCTGATAGAATCCGAGATGTAGGGTTCATGGGTATTGGTCGATAGAACTTGGTGTTGGACAGTTGTCTCGTGACCTCGGTTTCGTAGAGAGTGTTGTTCCAAAGGATGATGCCCCCGCCCTTGTCCGCTGGTTTGATCAAAAAAAGTTTGTTGTTTTCTAGAGATTTGAGGGCCAGCCTCTGTTGTGCTGAAAGGTTATTTTTAGAATAGATTGGTTTGTCAAATAGATGATGCATCTCTAAAAGTATGCGGTTTTCAAAGGATAAGATCTCAGGACAGACCATCGAGGAGAGTGGCGTAAACGTTGATGGTGGTTTTAGGCCTGTAGATTTTGGCGGTTCTTTCTCCGGGCTGTCTCTAAAATAGTAACGTAACCGAATGGTACGGAAGAATTTGCGTAGTTCGGCTTCTGTATTGAATTTGTCTGCACTGGTGCTGGGTATAAAACTTAGGCCTTTACTCAGGACTTCAATTTCATTAGATGATAATACATGATCACTCAAATTGAAAATGGGGATTACCATGTTTGTTGCGGTCGTGGCACCCAATTGCGAGTGCGCATTGGGTGTTGGCCTTGGTAACGGGTTCTCCCTCGTTGTCCTCGCCCTTGAAAACTTGCGGCCTGTGGGGTGTTGCTTTGTCCAGCGCCAGTTGAATCTGAATCGCTGCTATGCGAGCTGTTGGAGAATGTGACGAATCTATTCTTTTGTTGTCTTCGTGGGTTTTGTCTGTTGGCGTTGGCTTGTGAGTTCAACTGATTGTAGTATCCTGGGACCAAATAAGGATATGTTTTTTCCTCCTTGTAGTTTTTTATATCATTCTGTAATTTCCACAATTTTTTATCAATGGTGAATTTTTTGAAAGTTTTTATTTCTTCTTCAATCTTGTCCAGATGTGTTTTTATCTCTGGTATAATGGATTCACTTTTGATTTTATCTTCCAGGGTTCTCAGTTCTTCGTCTTGTTTTTTGGTTTCCTCCTCAGCTGTTTCAATCACCAAAATGACCCAGTCGCGGGAACATTTATTGCCAACACCACTGAATTTGTTTAAGAAACGGGGGTTGTCAAGGAAAACCCGGGGTATATTTTTTACTTGTAAACCTTCCGGGATGACCCCAGCTTTTAGGTACTCTAGCATGAGTAGCCCATGTGATTCTGTGCGGATCAATTTCTTCTTCTTTTGTAAGAGAATATCCAAATCATTGAGTGCCGGATCTTTCACCGGTGCTGCCGGTGGTATGGTTGCACCTAGTAGCGACGGAGTGTCTAAAAGTTTTTTGTATAGATCATCAGAGAAACTGACAATATTTACATTCTCCATTTAATGTATATCAAATAAATGAGGCCCAACAACCAAGGGTTGTCCAAAGGGAGAAAAAATATGGGCAAAGGAACCCTCTTTTTTAGGGGGCCTGACTCTTGAGGGTAGAAAAGATACACAATTATAAGGGGGTAGAGTCAACAAGCTTCCCTAGCCAGTAGCGTGATGGGTGGTCGGTAGGACCTTGCAAGAAAAATACTGTGTTGGTAGTTAACCACAGACAAAAATCACCACAATGTGCATGAAACAATGATCAGCATTTATTTTCAAAGAAAAGAGAAGAAGTTTTGTCTGAAGGAATTCTTATGTGCCGTGGCACAACATAAGTACATATAAAAGTGCATGTATACTCTGCACAGTGGTGGGTTAGTAAAAGGTGGTTGCAGAACATTCAGTGTATCGCCATTGTACAGTGAACATTGTTAAGTTGATAACAATCTCTTATACATATTGTTCAAGGTCACAATGTATCAAACAGTGTCTTAAATTGATAACAATCTCTTATATATATTGTTCAAGGTCACAATATATCAAACAGTGTCGACACTTGGATGTGTGTTTCTGGTTCGGTAATTGGTTGGCGGAGCGCAGGGCTGGTAGACATGAGACAGCGCTGCAAGATGGATACCGAACTGTCTTCAGGACGTGTGCATCAGTGGTCAAAATATGGCGTCATCCTGCAGTGAGATGGACAACTAACATTTAAAATGGTGAATTTGTCTAACATTGGTGAAAAAAGGGAATGCAAGGAACAAAGACCTACCAGGCAATGAATAAACGCTCTGGCTGTAGTCCATAGGTGGGGGCAGCTGCTTAAGATGCGGCTGGGGCGGAACTGCATAAATCAGGCGCTCGAGTCTATAATTGAGAGGAAAGACTATTAGGAAAAGAGCTTAGAGGTTAAGCTCCTACTAAGTGAGGGAGTGCTGTTGGCTGAAAAAAGACTAAAACTGCACAAACCCCAACAGTAGTAAATTACGTGGTTAAGGTGGAAACTAAATAAATAAACTATGCATGTTGCAGTACGACGTTGTTTCATATCTGCTGTGCATATGAAGAAAATGAAGTACGGCCAGTATTTGAGGCCCTGTGACTTCGTCGGCAGAGTTATCAACAATGGGTGCCGTGACAGTGGTTCTAGATATGGGCCGGAGGTCGAGTGCCGGTAAGAGAGTGAAAGGAGGACCGAGGGGATAGTATCGGACAATTATTGTAAAACGGAACGCAAAAGTGCGGCCGTGAGCTTACCTATTAGTTGGCCAAGTGAACTGTGTCAGTCGAAATCTGTGCGCAAGCGTAGTGGACAAGCCTCGGTATAAGTCGAGGTGTTTGTCAGTGCGCATGTGCCGGGGAGTAATGTCTACGTTGTGCGCCAGTGGGCCAGCCCATCAGGCACCGGTTCAGTATACTAAATCAGTTCGACCACGTTGAAAAACATGATTAAATATCCGACATTGTGAAGCTTACCATAAATCTGGCATGGAAAAACTGTTTGACCTTGTATTTTACATGGTGTGTCATTTGAATATGCCATCCGTGTGCAGTAGATTACAGTCACACATTGCCCCAGTGAGCTGTGTAGGTCTGAGGTTGTGCGCAGGCGTGGTGGACAAGTCTCGGTGTGAGACAGGATACTGGTGGCTGTGTATGTGCCGTGCGCCATTTATGTGATGTGTTGGGCTCATGTATCAAAGATATCAATGCTAGATGTCCGTTTGTTATTAATACAAAAAAGGCAATCGTAACAACATATTAACAGATCGATTAAGACAATATTCAAATATACGATGTTTTATGATATTGTACTACATTGTTTTGCATGTGGCAACAAAAAAAGGTTATTACACTTTGTTTTAATCAATGTATGTCATTGGAGAGGTATTTTGGACACATTGAGAGATGTTTAACAAAAAGTCAAAGTGAAAGCGGGGAACAGATCCCGGGGTGTGTCATGACAATGGTCAGCCAAAGGAATGGTTTGAGGATGAGCACAAATAAGCTATAGTAGTGTAGTCTCTGGTGTAGCGAAACAATGGCCTATTTGTTAAAGAAGAGATTCCATTCAATCGAGATATTGAGGCCATGTTTCACAGAGTCCAACCGGTAAATCCACTTTTGTTCGAGTTTGCGGAGGGCGAGATCTCTATCGCCTCCGCGGAAGGGATTGCGGACTGTTTGTAGTATTGCCCAGAATAAGTCATTGTGAGTGTGTTTCATTTTCTTATAATGTGCCACCAGAGGTTTGTCATCGACCTGATTTCGTATGCACGATCGATGTTCACATATGCGTAGTCTGATTTCTCTTTTTGATTTGCCTATGTATATCAGGTTACACGGGCACTTTATAATGTAAACACACCATTTGGTTTTACAATTGGTGAAGGAATTGAGTGTCCACGGATTTCCTTTAAGGTCAATGGTCTTGATATTCGCTGTTAGGCTGCAGACAGAACAGTTTCCGCATTTGAAATGGCCTTGTACCGGGGGTAGCTGCCATAGTGTGGTTTGGGTGTTGCTGGTGGTATCAACCTCAGTTTATGTGTGTACAAGGATGTCCTTTAGATTCCGATTGCGTTTGAACGCAAAACGTGGTTTTTCCGGTTTGAAGCAATCTGTGTGTAGCTTATCCCAGTGTTTGAGAATCACTTTACGTATAGAATTACTCATGGGGGTAAAAGTGGTAACGCAGGTCATTTTTTCCTTTGATTGATTTCTGACAGTTGGAGTGAGGCAGATCTCTCGGTTGGTATGTTTGACTCTTCTTCTTGCCTGACGGATAATGTGGCTAGGATACCCACGTTCTTTAATCGTTCTGTTAATATGTTGTTACGATTGCCTTTTTTGTATTAATAACAAACGGACATCTAGCATTGATATCTTTGATACATGAGCCCAACACATCACATAAATGGCGCACGGCACATACACAGCCACCAGTATCCTGTCTCACACCGAGACTTGTCCACCACGCCTGCGCACAACCTCAGACCTACACAGCTCACTGGGGCAATGTGTGACTGTAATCTACTGCACACGGATGGCATATTCAAATGACACACCATGTAAAATACAAGGTCAAACAGTTTTTCCATGCCAGATTTATGGTAAGCTTCACAATGTCGGATATTTAATCATGTTTTTCAACGTGGTCGAACTGATTTAGTATACTGAACCGGTGCCTGATGGGCTGGCCCACTGGCGCACAACGTAGACATTACTCCCCGGCGCATGCGCACTGACAAACACCTCGACTTATACCGAGGCTTGTCCACTACGCTTGCGCACAGATTTCGACTGACACAGTTCACTTGGCCAACTAATAGGTAAGCTCACGGCCGCACTTTTGCGTTCCGTTTTACAATAATTGTCCGATACTATCCCCTCGGTCCTCCTTTCACTCTCTTACCGGCACTCGACCTCCGGCCCATATCTAGAACCACTGTCACGGCACCCATTGTTGATAACTCTGCCGACGAAGTCACAGGGCCTCAAATACTGGCCGTACTTCATTTTCTTCATATGCACAGCAGATATGAAACAACGTCGTACTGCAACATGCATACTTTATTTATTTAGTTTCCACCTTAACCACGTAATTTACTACTGTTGGGGTTTGTGCCGTTTTAGTCTTTTTTCAGCCAACAGCACTCCCTCACTTAGTAGGAGCTTAACCTCTAAGCTCTTTTCCTAATAGTCTTTCCTCTCAATTATAGACTCGAGCGCCTGATTTATGCAGTTCCGTCCCAGCCGCATCTTAAGCAGCTGCCCCCACCTATGGACTACAGCCAGAGCGTTTATTCATTGCCTGGTAGGTCTTTGTTCCTTGCATTCCCTTTTTTCACCAATGTTAGACAAATTCACCATTTTAAACGTTAGTTGTCCATCTCACTGCAGGATGACGCCATATTTTGACCACTGATGCACACGTCCTGAAGACAGTTCGGTATCCATCTTGCAGCGCTGTCTCATGTCTACCAGCCCTGCGCTCCGCCAACCAATTACCGAACCAGAAACACACATCCAAGTGTCGACACTGTTTGATATATTGTGACCTTGAACAATATATATAAGAGATTGTTATCAACTTAAGACACTGTTTGATACATTGTGACCTTGAACAATATGTATAACAGATTGTTATCAACTTAACAATGTTCACTGTACAATGGCGATACACTGAATGTTCTGCAACCACCTTTTACTAACCCACCACTGTGCAGAGTATACATGCACTTTTATATGTACTTATGTTGTGCCACGGCACATAAGAATTCCTTCAGACAAAACTTCTTCTCTTTTCTTTGAAAATAAATGCTGATCATTGTTTCATGCACATTGTGGTGATTTTTGTCTGTGGTTAACTACCAACACAGTATTTTTCTTGCAAGGTCCTACCGACCACCCATCACGCTACTGGCTAGGGAAGCCTGTTGACTCTACCCCCTTATAATTGTGTATCTTTTCTACCCTCAAGAGTCAGGCCCCCTAAAAAAGAGGGTTCCTTTGCCCATATTTTTTCTCCCTTTGCACAACCCTTGGTTGTTGGGCCTCATTTATTTGATATACATTAAATGGAGAATGTAAATATTGTCAGTTTCTCCGATGATCTATACAAAAAACTTTTAGACACTCCGTCGCTACTAGGTGCAACCATTCCACCGGCAGCACCGGTGAAAGATCCGGCACTCAATGATTTGGATATTCTCTTACAAAAGAAGAAGAAATTGATCCGCACAGAATCACATGGGCTACTCATGCTAGAGTACCTAAAAGCTGGGGTCATCCTGGAAGGTTTACAAGTAAAAAATATACCCCGGGTTTTCCTTGACAACCCCCGTTTCTTAAACAAATTCAGTGGTGTTGGCAATAAATGTTCCCGCGACTGGGTCATTTTGGTGATTGAAACAGCTGAGGAGGAAACCAAAAAACAAGACGAAGAACTGAGAACCCTGGAAGATAAAATCAAAACTGAATCCATTATACCAGAGATAAAAACACATCTGGACAAGATTGAAGAAGAAATAAAAACTTTCAAAAAATTCACCATTGATAAAAAATTGTGGAAATTACAGAATGATATAAAAAACTACAAGGAGGAAAAACATATCCTTATTTGGTCCCAGGATACTACAATCAGTTGAACTCACAAGCCAACGCCAACAGACAAAACCCACGAAGACAACAAAAGAATAGATTTGTCACATTCTCCAACAGCTCGCATAGCAGCGATTCAGATTCAACTGGCGCTGGACAAAGCACCACCCCACAGGCCTCAAGTTTTCAAGGGCGAGGACAACGAGGGAGAACCCGTTACCAAGGCCAACACCCAATGCGCACTCGCAATTGGGTGCCACGACCGCAACAAACATGGTAATCCCCATTTTCAATTTGAGTGATCATGTATTATCATCTAATGAAATTGAAGTCCTGAGTAAAGGCCTAAGTTTTATACCCAGCACCAGTGCAGACAAATTCAATACAGAAGCCGAACTACGCAAATTCTTCCGTACCATTCGGTTACGTTACTATTTTAGAGACAGCCCGGAGAAAGAACCGCCAAAATCTACAGGCCTAAAACCACCGTCAACGTTTACGCCACTCTCCTCGATGGTCTGTCCTGAGATCTTATCCTTTGAAAACCGCATACTTTTAGAGATGCATCTTCTATTTGACAAACCAATCTATTCTAAAAATAACCTTTCAGCACAACAGAGGCTGGCCCTCAAATCTCTAGAAAACAACAAACTTTTTTTGATCAAACCAGCGGACAAGGGCGGGGGCATCGTCCTTTGGAACAACACTCTCTACGAAACCGAGGTCACGAGACAACTGTCCATCACCAAGTTCTATCGACCAATACCCATGAACCCTACATCTCGGATTCTATCAGAAGTAACTAGCCTGATGTGCCACGCACTTGCAGAAGGTTGGATTGACGATGACGAAAAAATGTTCTTAATTAATAACCATCCCATCATCCCGGCTTTCTATTTACTTCCAAAAATCCATAAAAACACATCAAATCCACCAGGTAGGCCCATTGTGGCTGGTATAGGATCAGTTTTGGAACCCTTGTCTATCTACATAGACCATTTTTTGAGACCATTCATCTGCAAAATGCCTTCATATGTTCAAGATACCACATCAATGATTAGGAAACTAGACACCCTACAAGCGGATCAAGACGACCTACTGGTGACACTTGACGTTGAATCTTTGTATACCAGTATCCCACAAAAAGAGTGCATACTAGTGCTCAAAACCTATCTAGACGCCAGAACATCTATGGACCCCCCGACTGCTTTTCTCCTTGAATGCATTTGTTTAGCCTTAATGGAAAACTACTTCATTTTCAAACAAACTTTCTATCAACAGTGCCATGGGACCAGCATGGGCGCCACTTTTGCCCCGGATGTAGCAAATTTGTTCATGGACAATTTTGAAAAGATCTCTATTTACGCTGAACATAACATCTTCAAAAAATTCAATTGGCTGCTGGTTACGATATATCGACAACGTTTTTATGATCTGGAAAGGCACAGAGGAGGACCTACACTCATTTCTGAAATGGTTAAACTCCCAAAATGTTTGTATCCAATTCACCATTGACTACAATAAAAACCAGATTCCTTTTCTAGATTTAGAAATATCTAAGAATCAAGACAATTCCTTGAATACCACATTATATCGCAAACCAACCTCCAAAAATACTTTGCTAGAGTATTCAAGCTCCCACCCCTTGGGCCTCAAAATGAATCTGCCCTTTGGTCAATTTCTACGTATCAGACGGAATTGTTCCACATTGAGTGAATATGATCGGAAAAGCAAAGAACTAGCAACTAGGCTCAAAGAACGTGGGTATCCTAGCCACATTATCCGTCAGGCAAGAAGAAGAGTCAAACATACCAACCGAGAGATCTGCCTCACTCCAACTGTCAGAAATCAATCAAAGGAAAAAATGACCTGCGTTACCACTTTTACCCCCATGAGTAATTCTATACGTAAAGTGATTCTCAAACACTGGGATAAGCTACACACAGATTGCTTCAAACCGGAAAAACCACGTTTTGCGTTCAAACGCAATCGGAATCTAAAGGACATCCTTGTACACACATATACTGAGGTTGATACCACCAGCAACACCCAAACCACACTATGGCAGCTACCCCCGGTACAAGGCCATTTCAAATGCGGAAACTGTTCTATCTGCAGCCTAACAGCGAATATCAAGACCATTGACCTTAAAGGAAATCCGTGGACACTCAATTCCTTCACCAATTGTAAAACCAAATGGTGTGTTTACATTATAAAGTGCCCGTGTAACCTGATATACATAGGCAAATCAAAAAGAGAAATCAGACTACGCATATGTGAACATCGATCGTGCATACGAAATCAGGTCGATGACAAACCTCTGGTGGCACATTATAAGAAAATGAAACACACTCACAATGACTTATTCTGGGCAATACTACAAACAGTCCGCAATCCCTTCCGCGGAGGCGATAGAGATCTCGCCCTCCGCAAACTCGAACAAAAGTGGATTTACCGGTTGGACTCTGTGAAACATGGCCTCAATATCTCGATTGAATGGAATCTCTTCTTTAACAAATAGGCCATTGTTTCGCTACACCAGAGACTACACTACTATAGCTTATTTGTGCTCATCCTCAAACCATTCCTTTGGCTGACCATTGTCATGACACACCCCGGGATCTGTTCCCCGCTTTCACTTTGACTTTTTGTTAAACATCTCTCAATGTGTCCAAAATACCTCTCCAATGACATACATTGATTAAAACAAAGTGTAATAACCTTTTTTTGTTGCCACATGCAAAACAATGTAGTACAATATCATAAAACATCGTATATTTGAATATTGTCTTAATCGTTCTGTTAATATGTTGTTACGATTGCCTTTTTTGTATTAATAACAAACGGACATCTAGCATTGATATCTTTGATACATGAGCCCAACACATCACATAAATGGCGCACGGCACATACACAGCCACCAGTATCCTGTCTCACACCGAGACTTGTCCACCACGCCTGCGCACAACCTCAGACCTACACAGCTCACTGGGGCAATGTGTGACTGTAATCTACTGCACACGGATGGCATATTCAAATGACACACCATGTAAAATACAAGGTCAAACAGTTTTTCCATGCCAGATTTATGGTAAGCTTCACAATGTCGGATATTTAATCATGTTTTTCAACGTGGTCGAACTGATTTAGTATACTGAACCGGTGCCTGATGGGCTGGCCCACTGGCGCACAACGAAGACATTACTCCCCGGCGCATGCGCACTGACAAACACCTCGACTTATACCGAGGCTTGTCCACTACGCTTGCGCACAGATTTCGACTGTCACAGTTCACTTGGCCAACTAATAGGTAAGCTCACGGCCGCACTTTTGCGTTCCGTTTTACAATAATTGTCCGATACTATCCCCTCGGTCCTCCTTTCACTCTCTTACCGGCACTCGACCTCCGGCCCATATCTAGAACCACTGTCACGGCACCCATTGTTGATAACTCTGCCGACGAAGTCACAGGGCCTCAAATACTGGCCGTACTTCATTTTCTTCATATGCACAGCAGATATGAAACAACGTCGTACTGCAACATGCATACTTTATTTATTTAGTTTCCACCTTAACCACGTAATTTACTACTGTTGGGGTTTGTGCCGTTTTAGTCTTTTTTCAGCCAACAGCACTCCCTCACTTAGTAGGAGCTTAACCTCTAAGCTCTTTTCCTAATAGTCTTTCCTCTCAATTATAGACTCGAGCGCCTGATTTATGCAGTTCCGCCCCAGCCGCATCTTAAGCAGCTGCCCCCACCTATGGACTACAGCCAGAGCGTTTATTCATTGCCTGGTAGGTCTTTGTTCCTTGCATTCCCTTTTTTCACCAATGTTAGACAAATTCACCATTTTAAACGTTAGTTGTCCATCTCACTGCAGGATGACGCCATATTTTGACCACTGATGCACATGTCCTGAAGACAGTTCGGTATCCATCTTGCAGCGCTGTCTCATGTCTACCAGCCCTGCGCTCCGCCAACCAATTACCGAACCAGAAACACACATCCAAGTGTCGACACTGTTTGATATATTGTGACCTTGAACAATATATATAAGAGATTGTTATCAACTTAAGACACTGTTTGATACATTGTGACCTTGAACAATATGTATAAGAGATTGTTATCAACTTAACAATGTTCACTGTACAATGGCGATACACTGAATGTTCTGCAACCACCTTTTACTAACCCACCACTGTGCAGAGTATACATGCACTTTTATATGTACTTATGTTGTGCCACGGCACATAAGAATTCCTTCAGACAAAACCTCTTCTCTTTTCTTTGAAAATAAATGCTGATCATTGTTTCATGCACATTGTGGTGATTTTTGTCTGTGGTTAACTACCAACACAGTATTTTTCTTGCAAGGTCCTACCGACCACCCATCACGCTACTGGCTAGGGAAGCCTGTTGACTCTACCCCCTAATAATTATGGCCATTCTGGAGCCAGGCCACTCATTTGTGCCAAACGCGGTAAGCGCGGATACCATGACGAAAAAGGGTTCAAAACAAGAGAAACGATAGCTGCCACCAGTCCCATCCGTGACACACTTGCACAGTTCATAATAAGTCCAGCGAGAGTTTCTAGGGCCTTTGGAATGACTAGAGACCCAATAGCATGGTAATGTAAGTTACGGTGCACTCTTGTTTCATGTTGCACAAAAGCTGCAACATGAGGAAAGGACTAAGGGAAACGAAGTCTCCCCATACTGACTGTTTTAAGGGCATGTCAGTTTCCCCATAATAATTGAGTGAAAGCCCAGAGGAGTGCGGTGGAAGGCTGCGCTTCTCTGGCAAAGTCTAGATCAGGGTGTAAAACAACAGCAAAAAGTTTGGGGGTTGCCACATGGAGGGAAAATTACATACAATTATGAAAGCTTTCCTAACAGGGTCCCGTAAAAATCTTTGTTGCCAGGGATTTCAACAAACTATTTGTGCCCATAGATAGTATTAGTGAGCTTTTGGATGAGGACGATAAAGTATGGGGAGGGGCGGGGCAGTGAGCTGATTGCTAGCAAATCCAAAAGATGCTATAGGAATGTGAAAGAAGTGGACGTATTGATTGCAACTGATAATATGAGGGCCTGTAATGGTTGGTTCCGGGGGTATTCCCCTGCAGAGAAGACAATTGATAATCGTACCATCAGGAGAAGGACTGATTTTATCCTGGTCAATTTCGAAGCCTGGTCCCACATTAACGATCTTCTAATAGTGCAGAGAACAGAGAGTGCCCACCAGCCATTGGTAGTGGTGGTGTCAAAAGCATTCCTGGCTGGCTATAACCGGTCACGCCAGCCATGCAGTTAAATGGGCACGGATGGATAGAGACCTGGTCTTACCAATGGCCTATAGCAGTATCCTGACATTACTGCAAGACTTTTTCTCAACTGACTGAGAAA
This sequence comes from Ambystoma mexicanum, assembly GCF_040938575.1. NCBI lineage: Eukaryota > Metazoa > Chordata > Amphibia > Caudata > Ambystomatidae > Ambystoma > Ambystoma mexicanum. The sequence goes on along the minus strand of NC_090939.1, from coordinate 810,392,705 downwards.
GTTTACCCGAAACCTTCACAATCCATGAGAAGTTGACCAAAATGCTGGGGAACTTCTCCACTCAACCTCATAAGGTGGGCTGCTGCAAAGCACAGGGCATGACTCCCTAGTTTTCCAGCAACTGCAGGTGACCTAAGAAGGTGCTCATAAAACAGGTGAAACTTGTTGCCATGGAGGGTCCCCAGGTACTTCGTTAAGCTAGAAAGATATGTTGTAACATGCTTAAATCTAAGAAGATGGCCTGGGTAAGGGAACTCTGACTCTCTCTCTTGGCTGCTGTAGATAGCGACTTCAGGGAATGTTGGTCTCTGATGGGTGCTGGTAGCCCCTTGGATTCTAATAATACACAAGGTTGCATCTCACAGTCAGCCTGGGTGAACCATTTCCCGCGATTCGACTCTGAAACTAGGGCATTTGAGTGTGTCTTGGTGTGTAATCTAAATCAAAATGATTCACCATGTAACTTTCTTCCGCTCGTTCTGACAGTGGAGGAGGTAGGATGGGCCTTTCGTACCCAGAAGATGGGAAAGAGTCTGGGATCAGATAAAGTTCAGATGGATTTTTACGCATCAGAGTAATGTATATGGATACCATAGCTAAGCTTTTCAATGCAGCTCTTAGCTACAATGTGGTACCTGCTTCATGGATTAATGCAGACATTGTGCCCATTTTCCAAAAAGGTGCCTGGGACTCTGCTGCCAACTACCATCCCATTTATATACTAGATGTAGGGGGGATGATATATGCTCGAGCACTGTTGAACATCTGGAAACATGGATAGTGGAACATAATGTCATCAGTCACCTGCAGGGGGGCTTTACCAGTGAAGATAGCTCAATCGATTAGAATCTCCGCCTCTGCCTATTTTGTGACAAATATGCCATCCTCAGAAAAATGAGCATATTTGCAATGCTTATAGATCTGAACACAGCCTGACATTGTACCAAGGACACAATTATGGGGTACTCTTTGAGACCTTGATTTATCTCCCCAGGTTCTGAAGGCCATACAAAGCCTATACTCAGGAAACACTGCTGTTGTAAGGTGGGGTCTTTATGGGAGTGTCACAGACTCAATAGGAAGAGAGATGGTGGTTCGCCAGGGGTGCATTCTGGCACCCAGAGAATTCTACATTTACATTAATGGGGTAATCAAAAAATTGCTCTCGGTCTGATGCACCTACCTAAGCAAGAGAAAAAACTCCAGTGCTCATGTTTGCATATGATGCAGTCCTGTTTTCCCTCACGCCAACTGGTCTCAAGACAGAACTGAATGCCTTTGAGGAATTTGTGATCTGAATGGCATGTCAGTCAATGTTATGAAGACCAGTTCCATGGTATGTAATGCATATAGAAAGATGAAAAAGAGTGTGATACCCTTAGAGTTGGACGCAAGGTCTATAGAACAGGATGAGCAGTATGATTATATGTGTCTGAGAGTCACATCAAATTGCCACTGGGATGCTCATCTGGTTAAGGCAGACTCACTTCGGCAAGGCATAATGGTGCATTGGCAAAATTTACTAGTGAGCATGGTGGTGGGGCAGTGCGGGTCTCCTTGGAGGCCTGTAAAGTGCAAGCTAGGCAAGCGGCTACATTTGATGCAGAGCTTTGTGGAAACACATGACAAGGTTAACAGTTACAGAAAATAAATATCTCAAAAATGTTCTTGCATTACCCACTAACACACCACATTTGCCAGTATTTCTGTAAAATGGCATGCCGTGGATATGATCTGCACAGTATGCCCTGTTTACTATTGGGTAAGGCTTTGGACAACAGACGAGCCGGGGAGCTACAGAGATGTAGTGACTGATCTGTTAGTGCAGGAGGGAGGGCGATCTCTCCCGTGGCTTTCCCATGTAAAAGGCGAGCTGAATAGATTGGGGCTAAGTGAGTTTTGGTCCAATCCGACCAGTATGACAACTAAGAGCAAAGTAGCTGTCAAGTGTACCTATGAGATCAAGGTAGAGCCGGCCATCTTAGCCAAGGTTGGGCAATCATCCTTACTGTCCCGATACAGGGCCCTCAAGCAGGTGGTGGGGTATGGAGCATGCCTCAACTACGTTAACCCTAAGCACGAGAGGGCTTTGTAACTAAAACATAGCAAAGGCACCCTACTATTTGCTGGTGTTCATAATAGATGGAATCCAAATGTGCAAGTCGATTGTCCATTCTGCCCAGGTGCAACTGAGAACCTTGTTAATTTTGTCTTAATTTGTCCACGATATCTGTTGCCAAGAAGAAGATTCCTAAAACGGTTGTTCAGGGAAAGACACACAAGTCTCAAATGACGCAATGGCCCTATGTTGCAATGCTACCGATGGACTTGCAGTCTATTCAGCTGCTAAGTATTTAACATGGACCTGGCACATAAAGCAAAACCGCATGAGCCGGTAGAGCTTTTGGTACCATATTGTAATGGTTTCTCTTTTATGCATTCTGAAATTCAATCTATGGCTATTTAAGATGATGTGATTCATTATTTCCCCTAGGAACCCGCTGTGCATGTACTATATGCTTGAGAACGAATTGATGATGCTACAATCAGAGGATGTCACCTTATGGAGAGTGTGATGACGTAGGAATGACTGTTGCTTGCAATTTTATTATTGAAAAATGTAATGCCAATTTGAAGCAGTGATAATGGTGCTATCTGTAGATGCTAGACCTAATTTTCCATTTTTAATGATTTTTGTATATATTAATGTTTTGATTCTTGTGTTTGATGGATGAAATGTATTCATTGCTTTTATGACATGAATTTGTTGATTTGAAGCTGAACGAAACAAAATGATATGTACCTTGTTATCAAGGACTTTGGTGAGGGTGAGTATAACTAGTAATAAGGATGATTATTGGTAAGGAATCTAAGTATTTCAATTTCTTTTAGGGGGTTGAGCTTCTATGTAGGATGGGGAAAAGGTGTTACGGGGAAGGGGATACCGCGTCTCACCATTCGGTGTCCCACTTCATCTCCATGAAGACTCCTCATCCAGGTGATCCTCCCGCACTGGTCCACCCTGAGGAACTGGTTCCAATAGCGATGGCCATGTCCTGGCCACCTTCATGAGAGATCCACAGGGACTAGCGGGTGAGAAACCTTATGGTTTCTCACACACTTCTCCCCAAGGGAGTACCCCTTTACATGAAACGAGGGAGGTGAGGCCATTAATTATTTGTTCACCTAGGGATGTTAACATGCAGGTGAATCTCATGGAGAGGGGCTCCTGTCCTGGGGATAAGAACGTTATTGGGAAGCACACTCCCTGTAAAACCCCATCATGTAGGATGATAATCATGCCCAAATCTTATCAACATAAGATTACCTCTGAAATCATGTGTTATTGTAAAACATTGAATCCTCCTTTTGACATAGGTAGGGAGATGAAGACAAGCTCAAGAATGCTATATTCGAGCGTGACGAAGGCTAGAAGATCTGCTGTAAACTCCACGGATTTTACGTCGCCAAGGATGAGAAGAGGAATAGCGTGACGCACAAGAAGTGTCTGGCAAGTCGGTTGGGAACCGGTGTGATAAACTTGCAGAGACTAAGAGGTGGTGGCACAACCTGTAGTGGGTGGACCGAGAGGTTTGACAATGGTGCTGAGACCACCATCCATAGCCTACAGCAAAGCTGCATAGGTGATTATCAGGAGAGAGTGAGAGACTGTGGTGTAGGAGTAACCTATAACGGCGTGACTGAGGGGACCAACAGCTACGCCGAGGCAGTCCACAACAACTCAAGGTGGAGAAAGTGGAGAGAGGCAAAACATGGAGGACTACTAAAGGATGAAGCTGGAGTAGGAAGAGCAAATCTGCGACCTCTGATGAAACCAGAGAAGAGTTCCCAGGGAGAAGGTAATGGAAACAAGTACAAGTCCAGGAGGGGGCCAGGAAGTTACGAGAGTGTCAACTATAAAGAAATAGAGAGAACCGTAAACCGAATTTTGAAACAGTTCCCAGGTCAATTCCACAAAAGGGTGATCATGGAAAGTCAAGAGGGGCTCTAGGAACGGCGTCACCATCTCAGTGGAGGTGTAGCAAGAGAGGTGCAAAACCCACAGATTGTGGAACATTTACTTTAAATAACCCAAGAGTCGTGTGGACACTTTTCATCTAGGAGAAGGGAGGCATTCCCCAGGCTTACTAACACTACCTGGACCTATGGTGTTTTGTTGTGGTGACAGAGATAGAGTAGGAATATTTGTGACTGGGACAGTGCTTTTTTGTTTTGACTCACAAGGACTTCCTGATGAGCACCCAAGTTTCTTTAGTTTAGGTAGGGAAATCCCCTTAGCGTTAGGGAGAGATAGATCCGGTTTTTCATTTAATAAAAGGATATAGCAATCAATGCGGCACCACTTCTCAGACTCTTCATTCCTTGTTGTCACACTACCTTCCCCCAGGTAGTGGCCGAATTCCACTCTTCTTTAAGTGAGAGTTGTTGATGAACCCTATGCTTTTTTCACACTTGACTTTCCTCTCTTTCCCCGCATCCCTGTAAGAATACCCCTGAAAGTGGTCATGGTTCCTAGTTGACAAGATGCCTGACCAGACTGATTAAAATGACACATTAGCTGTAGCATCCAAGAAACAACGTCTAGCAGTCATGCAAACTGTTTGCACTTTGGAGAGTGTGTGTATGTGGGTGAGTGTGCGTGTGCATGTGAATGTTTGTGCATGAAATGCTCTGTTTATGGATGGGTGTGGTAGTACCTCAAAGGCAGGGTTCCTCCCACAGGTGCAGACACAAACATCTCCTTGGTTGAAGGTAATTTATGATACAGCAGTTCTATGTTGTTTCTTTGTAATCTCTTGTTCTTTGAATCTACTGATTGGAATCATCCGTTTTTGAAGGTTTTCAAACACCTTTGTATATTTCCTGCAATAGACTTTTTTCGTACTGTTTGGTACTTTGCCAACATGATATTATGTGAAAGCATGATGTTTTCATGTGAGTTGCCAGCTGTCTGCCATTCTCACCCCTCCTTCTAGGCAGACACTCTGCGTTCCCTACCAGCTTTCTCTAAGGAGCAATTAGGGAGGATAGACCACCAACACTACAAATTAACCCCCCCTTCTGACTTGCCTTATTCCCTCAGAAAATTCTGTGATTACATCTGCCTCACTTCCTGCTCGAAGTTTGGTCACTGCATTTTCTCCGTTTTTGAAAGGACTGTGTGGATGTAAGATTATAACCATATTTCTTTGTACAAATTAAATCCAGCAGGGTGAGAGATAGCCAGTCTAGCTGACAACATCTCATCCAGACTTAAAAACAGCAGTATTCCCCCAAAAAAGCAAAAAACCAAAACAACAAAGGCCGAAAGTAACAAGTTTTAAAGGTTGCATTTTTGTGGGATTTTAGTACCATTTTTAAATAAATAGATAGGTGGTGGAGTAAGGGTATATGTTAAGGTAGGGGGATGTGGTGGGGGCTGCAAAGGGTCTCGCCGCCAATTAAAAACCTTTTTTAAAACAAAATGTTGGGAATTCGACTAAAAAACTCATTATTTTCGGCCTTGTTCTTTTAATTACACCATTGTAAAGTAGAAGAAAAAACACGATCTCAATTTATGCAGCAGATAAGAGGCTTCATTTAGGGTCAGCACTAAACAGACTGTGTAAGAAGGCTTAAGGAGAGTGCTAAAGACTGAAGGGATATCACAAAGGAAACGCTATGGCTGAAGTCTAGTGCTTAGGATTGAAGGATTGTTGTAAGGCAATGCTATATATTGAGTGAAGCAGTGTGTATGAGCAACATAGAAAGACTGTCATTAAATGCGTCACTACAGATAGAGTCAAAGGGCCTCATTACACGGATGGCGGTAGGGATTTACCGTTACCATGCGGATCACGACCCGGCACACCGCTATTAGCGGCATCGCAAATTACGGTGCCACTAATAGCGGGCAGGCCGTGTGCGCGCGACCCTCCATCCCGTAAATTACGCCATGCCGCTATTAGCACAGCATCACAAGGCCAGTGGACATGCTAATAGCGGCATGGTAAATCCACCCAAACCCCTTACCGCCATGGTGCTAATACCGGCATCGCGGACCACCCGTTAAGAGGAATGAGCAGTGTTCCCACCTGCCACAGGTGGACACAATCAGCACAGGTGGAGGCAATGGAGACTGTGGCAGCTCAAAAGGAGCACACCACACCCCTTCCCACACCCCTTCCCACACAAAGATGGTTCCAATACTGGCAGCAGTACATGGCCTGGGGGACCTCATTGCAGCGCAGCTGCTACTACAACAGGCAGCACAAAGGAGACGCAGGAGGAGGAGGAGGAGGAGGAGGGCAAGACAGGCACAGCAAGCACCACAACGGCACCTATTCATACCACAGAGGCACCCACCAATCCCCAGGATCAGAGCCAGTCCATTCAACCTAACCCCTGAGCAGATACACACCCTGTACCGTCTGGATAGGGTTACCATCACCAGCATCGTGGACATGATCCACGACGACATTGTGAGCCTCATAGACATCAGAACTGCCATCCCCCCGCTACTGAAGGTGGTGAGTGTGCTCCACTTTCTGGCCACAGGCACCTACCAGCATACAGTGGGACACATGCATGGCATCTCACAACCAGTATTCTCACGCACGCTGAACCAGGTACTCGATGCACTCCTGAAGCATGCACCTGAACACATATCCATGCCACGGACTGCCCAGGAGATTGCAAACACAAAAGCTGGCTTCTATTCACTGGCAGGCATCCCAAGTTGCATTGGGGCCATCGACTGTACACATGTGGAATTGGTGGTCCCACATCACAATGAAGTAGTGTACCGAAACAGGAAGCAATTCCACTCTATCAATGTCCAAATGGTATGTGACGCCAACAAGATAATCACACATTGCTGTGCCAGATTTCCAGGATCAACACAAGATTCCATGGTCCTGCGGAACTCAACTATCCCACGCTACATGGAGCGACACCCCGGACAACGTTTGTGGCTACTCGGTGAGTAGCAGGGCAAGCACATGGCAACGTGATTGGGGGGGGGGGAGAAACATACTGCAACTGGGAGTGATTGGGGGGGAGAGATACATACTGCAACTGGGAGTGATTGGGGGGGAGAGATACATACTGCAACTGGGAGTGATTGGGGGGGGGGAGATACATACTGCAACTGGGAGTGATTGGGGGGGGAGAGATACATACTGCAACTGGGAGTGATTGGGGGGGGATACATACTGCAACTGGGAGTGATTGGGGGGGGGAGATACATACTGCAACTGGGTGTTGACTGTCGTCCGTAGGAGAAATGGACATACAGATGTACACCAATGTGCATCCGGGAAGGCCACGATGTACTTGAGAAGAACCCACATGCAATTTGAAGCTGCACAACATCGACAACAATGCAGGTTGCAAAATATCACACATCCATCCACATTGAACATCCTACCAAGCCACATCTCACACGAATCTGCAACCTGGCGTCAAGATAGTAATACACAATCAGCGCAGCACAACATCAATCCAGCAATGCGCACTTGAATGCATGCAAAGGGATCACCCCTAGACATAGCACTGAACCACACACCTATAGCACCACTGAAGTGATGCCTCACAGCATGGCCACATTGGTGTCAGAATGTCAGTACACTCGCAGTGTGGTACCAAATTTGTCTGGGACAGGGACACCTAAGACCTGGCCTCACCCAGGACATGTCAAATACTGTTGGAGGCATTAATGTTGCATTACTACTTGCAGGGTCAACCTCCCCCTTGCAGGTTGCTGCCACACAGACCATCTGCATGTATGCTGTCAATTCAGTACTTGAATCACAATGCAATGTCAATTAGTGTGATGTGAACAGGCCGCTCTTGAGGTGAACCGTAACAGGACCCTGTTCATTCCCCCATACAGGTGATGCGGGCTATCCCCTGAAGACCTGGCTCCTCACACCTGTACGGAACCCACAGAACAGGCACGAGGAGGAATACAATCGTGCACATACCCGTACCCGCATCGTGATCGAGCAGACTTTTGGACTTTTGAAGTCACGTTTTAGGTGCATTAGCAGGTCTGGTGGTGCTCTCCTGTATGGACATGAGAAGGTGGCCAAGATCACCATGGCATGTGTCATGCTGCACAATATGTGTATCAGACGGAATGTGCCACTGCCCCCTGACGTTGAAATAGAAGCACCTGATGAGGATGATGATGGTGATGAGGACGGAGGTGAAGGGGATGCAGGTCTTGCAAGAGTGGATGGGCAGGAGGGACGTGCTGTGAGACAGCATCTGATCAACCAAATATTCTGAGGGACATGTTTTCGTACTGTCACATGGTAATGGGGAGTAATGCACTGGTGTATGTTTTCGAGCACACAATTGACCCTGTCCCCAATAAAGTACACACACACAATGAAGTTGTCCAAGCCAGTGTTTAGATCAGAAACCAGTGTATTGAGTAACATTAAGGTGTGAAAGTGCAAGTCCCAAAACATCCCACCACCCTTCCCCCCACCCCCACAACAGACCCATAACACCCTTCCCCCCACCCCCACAACAGACCCATAACACCCTTCCCCCCACCCCCACAACAGACCCATAACACCCTTCCCACCCCCCCCACAACAGTCCCTCATGTGTTTGCCAAGTTTGCCCTGGCCTATGCACACATAGGGATCTCTATCGACCCCCTATTTTCAATAGTCCTCGGGGGGATTCAGAGGGTTGGCAGATGTGCGCCTGGTGGTGCGCGTTGAGCGACGGAGGGGGCTTGTTTGTCTCGACCCAGAAGATGAGGATGGGGCAGACTGGCCTCGTTGGGAAATGTGGTGGTCCATAGTGTCAGCCATGCGTACCAGGACCTCCCTGAGCCTCCCTATCTCATCGCACAGCCTGTTGGTGTTGGCGTCCATCCGCTCTGTGGAGTGCCTCAACGCCTCCACGATGTTCTCACTGCGATTGGCAGCCTCCTCAACATGCTGGCCAACCAGCACAGACAGCTCTTGTTGGCGCTGCAGGATGGTGGTCAATTGGAGGGCTGTGCTGGGTGACTGTGCACTTGAGGCTGTGCCCTCGGATGCATCCACTACAGCAGGTGATGCCAACATGGGGGACATGATTGCAGGGTTGGTGTCCTCAACTGTGGAATCAGACGCAGGGGTCTGGATTGGCGCTGGCTCTGGTGATCCAGGGGGGCTTGGGGTGTGCATCTCCATGGCCTGGTCTAGGGTGTCCTCCAGATCGGATAGGGGGGCAGTGGCGGCTGCCTCACCAGTGGAGCTTGCCGCAGATGATGGTGGGCCCTCGGTGGCTGGCATCGGTGCGGGTGGGTTCACCACCGGTGGTGGGGCCACAGTTGGTGGTGCAGCTAGTACTGCCGTGGCAGTGGCACTCCGACGAAGTTTGGCACTCGTCTGGTGCGGCCTGCCCCCCTTGCCCCTTGATGTTGTTGGGGTATCCGCCGGGTCCTGTGCCCTTGGCCTCTTGCATGTAGCTGTTGCCTGTGTTGCATCAGCGGCATCCTCCCCATCTGTATGTGAGCCTGTCAGGGACGAGACGGGGGATGGCATTGGTTGCGTTTCAATATACTTGATGCAGATTACATAAATGATGCAGTTGTGGCAATTGGGACTTAGTGGTTGTGGATGCAGGTGATGTGCCAGTTCAGTGCCTCATCCATGCATGGTTGTGTTTGGGACTTGTCTGTGGTGTTGTGTGCATGTGTGTGTGTGTGGGTCTGACACAGGCATGGTGAGGGATGGATGCATGTGTGGATGTGTGTCCATGCATGAGAGGAGTCTGTGCTCACATATGGGGGGTACAGTACATTCACATCGCATCCTGTCATGTGTACACTCACCTCCATCAGAAGTGGTACCCACGCCGAGCTCCATGCTGCCTACTCCCTCTATTGACTCGACGGCAATCATGTTAGCGCACGTCTCCTCCCATTCCTTCATCCGGATTGGGGATCCATCTCCACCAGCACTGGCAAGGCGGTGGTTCTCAGCCAGGATGCCCCTCACCCGCAGCCTGAGGTCGTCCCACCTCTTCCTGCATTCGCGCACAGTGCGCGTGCTGGTGCCCACTGCACTGACTTTGGCAGCGACCTCCTCCCAGATGGCTTTCTTCCTCAACAGGGTTGGCCGGCGCATGTCATTCGCGAAGACCACCTCAGCATTCTCCGCAAGGGTCTGTGTCAACATCACCAATTCCTCATTGGTGTATTTTTCTTTGCGCTGCCTGTCATTTGATTTCTTGAGTGCCTTAGGCATGATGCAGGTGTTCACAATTGTTTGGCACGGCTCACGAATCAATACAGGTCCAGGGGGCAGAGGATGGCAATGGATTGTGTTTTTAAAGATGGCCGCCGGGCTCTTTCCCGTTCCGGCGCGATGACGCTATTTCCGGTTCCGCAATTTTACGGTCACCGCTAATAGCGGTGACCGCTAATGGCGGTCACCGCAATTTGCATGTAGCGTGAGGGCGGAGGTGCTATCTGCACTTTCGTCAAAGCCGGTAAGGGACTTTTTTGGGACTTTTGCGGCATGGCGGTAGGGTCATTACCGGCATGGCGCTATGCTCGTGTCCGCGTACTCGTAATGGTACGTAATTAGCGCCCTCTTACGAGGGCGGACACGTTAATAGCGCCATGCCGCTAATATGCGGTTTTTAGCGCACAACGTGTAATGAGGCCCAAAGAGTGCATGCACAATAAAAGCTATACTCAGCCCTAAAGATAAGCAGTGTATCAGCCACTTTTACTCCCTAAGGAAAAGGCAAATACTCCAAAAAAAAAATCAAAATAGGGAGTAAATATACTCCCAACAAAATATAGGAAAAAGACACATAGAATCCTGTGCCCCTGCTTTCACCCACACAACTTAATGGATATGTTTGGACCAGTAGTGCGCATATTACCATAGAAAGAAACTATTTTTACGGCCTGATTGAAACAAGTAAACATGTCTTTTTTAATGTGTATGAATAACCAGGTGCAAAGGAATAATTATTACAAAAACATCTACATTTCCAGTTAAAACATTTTTACCCAATTATAAAATACTTCTAGTGGGAATTGGACTTACATTTTTACTCCCCAAAAAATAATTGTAATCCTTACTTTAAAAAGTAGGGTGTAAAATACTCCCACTTCAAAATCTTAACTGGAGCACTGGCTATGCTAGCAATGTGGTACCTTGAATCTAGCACATAATTGGTATATTTGGTATTTCATAGAAACCACAATAAACCACACATATTTTACACACATCTTTGTGTCTAAATTGAGCCCTTTTTATCCCAGTCAATAGCGAAAACGGTGTTAAAAGGTGATATTGAACACGATTAGATGTAGAAATTGTGAGCCTAGCTGCATCCACCACTGAATGAGTCATTTTTCTGGTGACTAAGTGGAAGTAGCATAACAACTTTCTAGCAACACTCTGAGACTGCCACTGTGTTTGTGCTTAACTGGTACAATGTGAAACTGACAAAGAAATGTGGAAACGAGCATGGCAATGTGCTAATGGGCACGTTGATACATTGATCTAACCGCAGGCATATATATGAGAATGAGGGTGGGGTATTCATGAGCAGCGCCACAGGTAGGTTTGCGCGTTGAGCATCATTTTATTTTAAGCACCAGGGAATGATTTTGAAATATCCTTTTTTATGATAGAGCATTCTTGTATTTAAATGACACTTATGCACTGCATACAAATTACCATCAATATACACAAATAAAACAATTATTTTACAAGTAAAATACAGTAACGTGCCTTACACATCCTTTTGAGCACCCATTGCACTCAACAGGTCCCTACGTGTACTGCAGAAAGTTAGTGTGCTTAGAAATAAGATATCTAATTTCTGTTTGACACTGGGAGGCTTTGATACCTTTTATTGGATTAACTGGAAATATTATGCAGAGACAAAGCAGTGTATTAGCTTTCAAAGTCCCATAGACATGTTCATCAAATGGTGCAGAGTGAAATGATTACCAAAGAAAAACCTACATTACAGGTCATTTTCAAAGCTAAGAGAAAAAAAAAACATTTGCAATTTAAGCATGATTTGCTGAAGGAATAGCATGGATTGAATGCAGGTGATTTGTGGCTGTCATATTTAAATGACTATAAAACTCCAGGAAGCAGGGAGCACAAAACAATATTCATTAAGAACATTCCATGTTTCTAACTGAGAGTTGCATTTTAAAGAAAAACAAAGTGTTTCACACATATCTGTTAAACGTAATATGTTCTCAAAGTTAGGCAGAAACAGTCTTAAGGTTGGCCCCAGTTGTTTCTTACAATTACTAATGTTCTTTTAAAAATATGTTGAAGTGAAATATTTAAAACCACAATATTGGAAAGCAGGGCGTGCATTGCATTTTCCTAACGCAGAGTCTAACAATGTGCTTTGCAGTCTCTATGTAATTTTAGGACCAGGTAGTGATTTCAATACAGCTCATAAGGTTTACTGGTTGGTATACAATGTGACACAAAAAAATAAGTTAACCAGGCTCAACTGGTGCAGTCTCCAATGTCACCTCTGTATTCACCAAGCTTTAAAATGGCATCCTGGCTTGTATATAATGTGGTAAATACAAAATGTGTCACCCGTTGTTGAACAGTGCATTGTCCACTGTTATCTCAGTGTGTCTCATGTCTGATACGGGTGCCAACTAGATGAGCTTAAACGCCCAAGATTTCTGTTGTCAATGTTGTACATACTCACCGATTAGGAGCTTTGAACAGTACTGAAGCATTACCTTCCTTCCTGTTTTGTTGATGTGCTTATCTTGCAAGCTCTGGGCTCAAAGTTGACCATAGTGTGCCATAAAACCTATATCTATGTTAGGAGCTATGTCTTTCAGGATAAGCATCCTCAGGTGCTTGAGCTTCTATGTTCTTCAGCTTGTGGTATTCAAAATGTCCCCTTTCAAAACCATCACAAATAGATCTTACAATGTGTTCCTATCTTGTGTGAAGTGGACACCCACTGGTGTCTCTGTTTTGTAGCTGGAGACAAATGTGTCGATGTAGGTTTACCCTTTCGTAGATGAGGAATATAGCATTCAACAATATGCAGTTGTAATTCCTTTGTGTCTGTATTGTTTGGTTCTATGAAGTTGTAATGGCAGATCCGGTGCAGATGTGTTGGTGCCTTTTGCATCTCCTAATATAGCATACGCATGTTCCAGGTCCTTCTTGTTCTTGATTTACTGGAAATGTTCTTCTGGTCACATACTATGCTAGTTTTTCTGTTGCTTGCATGCGATTCGGGGATCTACTTTTGAAAAGAACTCTCCCCTCATCCTAACTGCTATTCATTGATTGCACATGTTACATGTTATGGGGTCTTTTACCATGCACTGTTGACACTTACGTGGTCTCTTGGCGCTTTGGTGGATCTGCAATGGAAGACAGTTTGTGGGCAGGGGTTTTGCTAGTGGGGTTGAGAGGAAGAGAAGCAAGAAAGCTTGTATGTGCTGTTGACAGCTTCAGTTTAGAGAAACTTGTCACTGAGGTTTGATGCATTTTCGGATGCTAGCCGTCATGTGGCATTGAGGTATGATTGTACGCTATTTGGTTTCATGTTGGGTGTAGTGGAGTGCAGGTGCTTTGTGGTGTGGTAGAGGTATGATTGTGTTCAGTTCAGAGTTTGTGGGTGAGTATGCTAAATGGTGAGTTTTTTAGTATGGGTAGTTAGAATCAGCACATTTCCTACCCTCAGCAATCCAGTTGTGTGCAAGAGTATCCCCATTTTCGATACTAACATTTTACCGGGCCCCCACAATACTGCGCTCCTCCAATGGGCGTGTCACTGTGCTCTCCCCTAATTATACCATGCAGGGGCAGTCCATGGAAGCCTGCCATGGCCAAGTAAGGCCTGCCTAAACCAGTGTCTGGTTTTGTGATGGCAAGCTATGGCCAGACCCTTTGATAATTTGACATCAGTAGTCTTTTTGCCCTGCATGGGGAGTAGACCTATGTTTCTAGCCTGCCTTGGTGACAGACCCCTGGATTCAGACTTACATAATGTACAAGTGCACCCTACTTCAGAGTATATATGAAATAGGGCTTCACATCTAGCATAGGAGCAATGAATAACTTATCCTGGCTCTGTGTGTGGTTTATCATTGGGTAGGTTCACATCTATGTGTTGGCCGGCCCCAGTCTGCTCCCTTTCTGGTGGGTGTATCCTGCTGGTTTTACATGGTATAGACGGTTGGGTTGTGTTGATAAAATGTGGTCGCTCCGCTGTGTCTTTGTCCATGTTGGGTTTGTCACTGGTTTCATTGGGATTCCTTTTCATGTTTCTTGCACATTTCATGGTACTTAGATGCCATTCAGGTGTTTTCTTCAGCTTTGGGGTTGAAGACCCATGTTTTCTGAATTTTAGTTGGCCCTCTGTAGCACGTATTTCCTTCAGGAGGGAGTTCCAGAGTTTTACAACTATGCAAGAGTCAGCTGATGGTCCAAGTTTTTGCTTTAGGTTTGAGGCGGATGTCAATGTTGGATCTTAGTGTTCTTGCTGGTGTGTAGATGGTGATTATCTTTTCTATGAATTCTGCTCCTTAGCCATGTATTGCTCTGTGTGATTTGCACCTTGTTTTGAAGGAGATTCGTTTTTTAACTAGGAGCCAATGTAGCATTCTCAGCACTGGTGTGTTGTGGTCTTTATGGGAGAGTTTGAGGCAAAGTCTTGCAGCTTGATTCTGTATCTGCTATAGTTTTCTCAGCAAGCATTCCAGCATTCTGAGGTACATGCTGTTGGCGTTGTCTATTCTTGACATGATGCAGGAGATCATGGCAAGTGTGCTGTGTGTGAAAGAAAAGAAGGGTAATATTTTTTTGATTGCGTGCAGATGAAGGATGCATTTCTTGTGGATCTAGCGTTAGCTCATTGTCCATTAGATATCCCAGACTGTGGTCCATGGGATATCCTGGTTGTGTCCCTGGTTGTTGGGGGTGATCAGGATTTCCATTTTGTCTGGGTTAACTTTCAGGTTATTGGTGCTCGTCCATTGGTAAAGCTCTTTGAGACAGTTTGTTAGTGTAGGGTACTCCTCTTCACTGACATTGATTTTGTATATGCCTTTTCGAAGGCCATAAAGTCATTGAGGATGGGACTGTTGGCTGAAACCAAAAGTGCCGCCCAAGCAAGAGCGTTCCCGGTCAGGTTGCCCAGTATGTAGCCTATCTTGGGCTTGTCTTGATTGAAGTGTGTAGGCAGGAAAAGGAAATGTATTTTACAATGGTTGCAGAATTCGGCCACTCGTCTAGGATCCCCGTCGAACTTTAGCAGTGCAGTATGTGCCAGGGCATTCTTAACTTGGGGGGTCGTTCCGACGCTGGCACCCTGATTCAACATCTGTCGCAAGGCAATGTTCTCCTGATGGAGTTCGGCCATCTCGGAGTGTAGAGACCATATTTCTTCTCGAAGTGCCTGTGTGTCATCAATCTCGGAATCGGAACCGGTAGTTAGGCATCTCAATCTGTTAAGATGTGCCTCCTGTGAACGATGTGTACCTGAGCTCCCTGGAGGTGTTGGAGGAGGAGTAGCCAGTCTGTGCAGTGGGTGGATGAAGCAAAGAAGGGCAAAGCAAGGAACCAGCCGCACTCCTACCTGTGCAACACTGGTCGAAGGGGAACCGGCTCCCGACGCCAGGGATGGGCACTTACCTGATTTTAGCGTGATGTCACGACAGTGCAAGCACTGGCAGGGAAGGCCACCTTTAGTAGGCTGGAATGGTTTTAGGTCTTGTTCTTGAGCAGGCGAGATGTTTTGTCCAGCAGTCTTCAGAGATGAGGTACCCAAGCAGAGACAAGGGGTGAGAGAATGACAGGCAAGAGAAGGTAATCCCCAGGCAAGGACTACAGACAAAGAATGGCCAGGTTGGGAAATAGACTGGGTAGGGATCCAAGGATGCCAAAGGACTGGAGAAGACCAGAGAAAGGTAAGGCCAGGATACCCAGGGGAAACAGGGATCAGGAGACATGGACTAAAGAAGAGGAAGGAAACAAGGGCAAGGAACCAGGAAGCCCAAAGACCCATGAGCAAGGGTCAAAGGGCAAAACAGGAAGCAACAATCAGGATAGCCAAAGGGCTAGGAGTGAAGTAGAGGGTCAGGAACGGAACCACATTGAGACGCGCTCGGCTCATGATCCGACCGCCAGATAAAGGGCATATAGGGATCGAGGCCTGATGCGCAAGATTGCATCCCCCGGACCACACATGCGGACTGCCTCAGATCAGGGCTTGGGAGACACGTCTGTGCACCACAGCCCAGACAGAACAGTGCATGACTGGAAGGCCGGACATGGCCAAACGCGAATGCATGGACCAAAAGCAACATTGGCCAGGGCAAGGGAGGTTGTGAGGAGGAAATGCAGCCTCCACAAATGAAACCAGGGGTAAACACTCAAAGGCCGGGATTGGCGGATAGGTGTCCTAACAGGTGGCCAAAAAGTAGAGCCACTGAAACGTCACTGTCTGAGCAGGTGTTTGACCTCCCTGCTTTTCCAAATTAGGGATAACAGTATCCCTAATTCATAGGTTGGAGGCGTCAAACCTTATTTAAAATATGTGTCATTTTGGGTGTTTAGTGGTATTCACAGCACGTAGTGTTCTGTCAAAATGTCAATGGTTGAATCCTTTGTTTATTACATAAATGTCAATGGTTTAATGTGTATTTCAGTATTATGAGAATTTGACAAAGAAACAAATAAGCAGCAAACTAAGTGAAATATGCATTAAATGAATGCTTAGTAGTATACCATGGGCTAACATGAACTCTAAAGAAGTTTGGGTTGAATACTACCAAAAATTATTCGATCCAAAAAGCGAAATAACCTGCTCCACTTCCCTCCAATTCCCCGACATGGCGGACGTAGAGTTAGTTACTCATCAAAATGGCTAACAATTCTAGAGCGCTGGGCCTGATGGCATATCCAACGTGATGATTAAGGCCACGCCTGTTGTTTATGAGCCTTTTATCTTCGACTTATTCAACTAGATCTTGAAGAGTGACGCTATACCCAGTCCCTGGAGGTCAGCGATAATCGTGCCCATATATAAGAAAGGCTCAAGGGACAAGCCTTCAAACTACCACCCCATTTCCCTGCTAGATGCAATAGGTTAACTTTTTGCATCATTCCTTCTATGTCATCCGCAGTCTTGGACAACCTCCAACGAAAGAGATGATCCACGTCAAACAGGATTCACTAAAGGAATCGGAACAGAGCTAAATATATTTCTTATACATATGCTCAAAGCAAAGGCCTATAAAGACAACAGCAGAATCTATTTGGCCTTCATAGACCCAAGAAAAGCCTTCAACAGTGTCAACCGCCTTCAGCTGTGGACAAAGATGGAAGCATGGAACTGCCCAGTCGACATAATGGCGGCCATCAAGTTCCTTTACGATGCTACCAAGATAGGAATACGTTTAAATGCTCTGGGGCTTCTGTCAATGAAGATCAATACCTTCAAAGGTCTAAAGCAAGGCTGTTTGTTGGCAGTGACTCAATTTAATCTCTTTTTTATCAAACATGGAGGTCCATATGAATCAGAGCCAAACCTTTCCTCCCAAAACTGGAGCTCAACATCTTCCCCGAATACTTTATGCAGATGACCTACTGCTGATTGACAATACACCAATCGGACTCCAAAGGGCATTGGACTGTCTCCAGGAGTATCTGTCTGCGGATGGTTTGGAAATGAACCTAGCAAAGACCAACCTTACGACACTTGGTCCTCGAGGGCACAGTCGGGCCCTGCCTTCAAATGGTACTTGGCCAATCAGCCTCTGGCAATTGTCAACGAGGCCTAGTACTTAGACATCCTGATTAAAACAGCAAGGTGGATCTTGTACGGCAGACAGCCTTGAAGGTCAAATTTAGGATTTGTATTACCCAAGGATGGATTATACATAAGAGATTCAGCACATTCTTGCTACTACCCATACTGACTTTCTACATAACAAAAGTTAATCCGCCCCTACTGTATAGTGAGAATGATTGATATGCAGCTAATGGGAACTTTGGTCCACACTAGAAGGAGTATTCTGGCGAAAACTCCTCGGCATACCAAACCTATTTCCAACTGCAGTTGTCCGCTACGAGCTAGGATTGTGTTGGGGATGTGGGAAGGAGAAGGGAATGTTGATTCATATGTTATGGTATTATTCTCCGGTGTTAGATTTATGGGTTGGAATGCTAGATAGATTGGAGGTGGTCTTGTCTATACGTTTTCCCAGGATGCCTATGCTTTTATCGGGTAGGGGGTGTTGTGCGGTTGCTCGTCAATATGGACAATGGATTGATAAAGCGCTTGTGGTTGCAGTGAAGCAAATACTAATGGTATGGAAGACGAGGAAGAAGCCTAGAGTAGAGAATTGGATTAATGATCTTTTAGTATTATCGAACTTTGAGCGGGTGATGTTTGTGAGGCAAGGAAAGGAAAGTAAATATCGCGCTCTTTGGAAGCCGATCATGGATTTATATGGTGACTGTGTATCTGATGATTAGTTGTTCCTGTTGGATTCGACTACCTGATAATGTATATGTGCTTTAATTGAGGATTCTTCGTCAGTCTTGTTTTTGTTCTGTTTTGTGTGAGTCTGTGAGATGTCTGTATGTCTTTTGTGTTGATCTGTGTTGGAATTTTCAAAATGTAAGAATTTGTTTAGGTATTTTATTTCAAGAAAGGTTAGTAATTGGTTTTGAAATGTCTGATGTTTCAGTATTTATACATGCTTCGGATTACTTTAATTTTCTTACCTATTTAATGTAGAGTGTTATGTTTTTATACTCTATTGAAATTTTGGTGATGTATTTTTTGATTATTTGAAAATCTTGAAAATAAATGAATAAAAATAAAAAAAAAACCTTGCTAGCTGCGAGGTCCCTATGGAAATCCTTGTCCCTTCACCAAAAATGCATATCATCTCCTCCTTCCAGGCCCTATCGAATTTTGAACACGGCCCTGATGAACGGTTCAGAAGCTCTACTGAGGCAATGGGATAAAGGACGCTGCACCCTCCTGACTCAGCTGCAAACTGACCCAGATGAACTAGTCAGCAAGCCCACCAAGGTCAAGTGGAAATTGTGGACAGATGACTGGATCAATACCCTGGAGGTCAAGAATGCGTTCAGGCACTCTACTGTGATAAGAGAAGACATAAAACCCAGGAACCTGTTGCCTAAATATCTTACGAAATTCCCACATCATTGGTACAGGAACCAATTCTTGTGATTTTTACTCAATCTGCTGCCAGCAAATCACTTACTTAACATCTGCTAGCAAGCATTGACCGCTGAGTGCCGCTTCTGTGCCAAGCCAGATGAAACAGAAACATTGAAGCACATAACCCTATTCTGCACAGGCCTGACTGATTTAAGAACTTTCAACCTAGGAAGATGGGTGACAGTGCCTTATAACAATGATGCAGAAGTTCTGTGAGCACTCCTATCACAAGGAAATAATTATTCGGCCATCTTCTGCGTAATACAATTTCTAAAAAAAGTATTCAGAGGACTCCATGTGGACACTCTAACATAGATAAAATGACTTTCATGGTTATATCAAGTTGTTTTACCCTGATAACAAACGTTATCAATGAATTTCGACAAAGGTTTGTAATAAACCACACGTCTTAAATAAAATGAATAAAAAAATGAATGCTTTGAATAAATAAAGAAATGAACCAATACAATTGTAATATTGGTGGATAGCAATCTGTCCCTGGAAATGATTTCGCATGAAATGCTTTTGAAACTTTAGTAACAATATTTAATTATAAGAGTGTACATGTTGGGTACAACTGCATAATAGTGTTCAGGTGGACCATGAATACTTAGGGGTTTCCCTTGTGTATTGTGGCAGGCACACACAGCAGGAAACACGCATAGGTGGATCGCATTCTTCAACAGCAGAACGCCAGGGAATTAGGAAACCAGCCCATGACAAATACTTACTGGAAATAAAGCTGGGCCTACTCCTTCACCACCCAAGATCCATAACTAATTCGTAGCGGTCAGTGAGTTTGATCCCACTGTAATCAATTTACTGCTTCGGGTGCAGTGTTCCACATTGACCCCTTTTACACCAAGGAACTGAAATATAAGGATTGTTCAGAGGCAGAGGATCAAGGGTCACTCCATCAAAGAAGGCAATGTAATAAACAAACCAATACCCCCCCCCCCCACTCACTCGAGCAGTAAATAATGTGCCTGCTTGCTGAGCTCATCAATGTATTAACTAAATGCAACTGCAGTTTTCGAGCATATTACATTCTTATATCTGCAGCCTGGAAAACATAGCAATCGATACATGAGAGTTGCAGCAAAAATAAAGTGAAGAATCCCACAAGGGTCAGCCATGGAAACAAACAGTAACAGAGCTAAGGGTGTGAATAATCATTAAAAGGATGCACACTTTAACAATGACAATGTCTTTACGGGGGTCATTTACCAGGTCAAGCGGATCAGAAAAAGTGGTAGAAGACACTGTTTCCACCACTTTTTCCCCAAATCACCTCATTCGGTTGCATTTGTTAGGTGTAGTTAGGGAGCAGGGAGGACTTACCATGTCCACTACTATTTCCCGCTCCATCTGAGAAATGAGGATCTTATACTGCCAGCATGGATTTTCATACCTGCACTTACCCTTGCACTTGCCACCTGCTCGCCTTACTTTTACTTATTGTTATTTATTCTATTATCCCATGTACTGCACTTTCCCTTCCCCCTCCCCTCTCACCCCTACAGTTTCCCCCTTCCCCCTCCCATGCACTTGCTCAACCTGAATGACACCTGGCCTAGTAGGATTGTTGTCTGTCTTCCCTCTTTTCCCCCTCCCTTGCCTTGTCGCGCCTTGAAACACTTGTGTATAGGTGCGTTATAAATGCCATATAATATCATATCATGCAGGTCTGCCATGGATTCCTTTGAAGTCCACCTCAAATTACCTGGTACAAGAAGGCAAGTGCATGGGAAGGGGGAGGGGACAGTACAGTACATGGGAAAAAAGAATAAATGACAATAAGTAACAGTAAGGCCAGCAGGTGGCAAGTGCAGGGGTAAGTGCAGGCATCAGGTGTCAAGTGCTGATAGTGGGACTGTAGGGAAACAGAAAATACTCCCCAAGTGTGGGGATTGCCAGGAAGGCAGTGCAGGTGTGCGACTAGTGGGGGAGGGGACCTGGGCACCGAGTTCAGAGGAAGGCCAGGTAACCAGTGCAGTTTCAGCCAGAAGGTCAGCAGGGGAGAGGAGGAGAAAAAGCAGAAGTAAAGAGAAAGGTTTTCAGGTGTTTCCGGAACCGGAGGTGGTTCTCCTCAAGTTTCAGGGAGGCAGGGAGGCTGTTCCAGAGGGAGAACCCAGCTGAGGAAACAGTTCTCCTACCAACTCATTGCTTAGAGAAGCGACTGACCCTGTGGGAGTTGGAGGCAGTTGAGCGAAGAGCTCGGAAAGGGAGATATTTAGGAAGGGAGAGTTGAAGGTATTGAGGCCCAAACCCCAGAAGGCCTTGTGGACAATGCAGAGGGTTTTGTACTTAATCCTTGCAGCCACTGGGAGCCAGTGCAGAGATTTCAGTCCTGGAGAGATACAATCCCTGGGCTTGAGGCCAAGGACAAGTCTTGCAGTCTTGTTTTGGATGAGTTGCAGAGGCGGAGAGTAGAAGCAGGCAGATTAGGAAAGAGGCTGTTGCAATAGTCCAGCCTAGAGAGAACCAGAGCTCTGGAGACAGTGAGCTTCTGGGGGAAGGAGAGGAAAGGAAGAATACCTCTGAGGAGGTGCAGCTGGTAGTGTGACTTCTTAGAGACATCAGAGATGTGAGGAGGGAAGGAGAGTGTGAAGTCGAAGATGAGCCCAAGGTTTTTTGCCTCACATGTGGGAGCAGGAAGAGGGCCAACAGAGGCCGGCCAGAGAATGACAGGAAAGGAGGAAGCGGGTGTGTCGATGAGGAGAATCTCAGTCTTACTGGCATTAAGGCACAGATTATTGGTGGCCCACAACTCCTGGATGGCAAACAGACAGTCAGAGATGAGAGAGGGAGAAGAGGTGGCTGAGGGTAGCCTGAAAATGAGCTGAATGTCATCCACATAGCACTCGAAGTTGGGGCAGAGCACGGCAATGCAGGGGGCAAGAAGTGCCAGGTATTGGTGGAACAGCAGGGAGAGAGGTTAGACCCCTGGCGAACACCACAGGTAGAGATAGAGAGAGGAGAGGAAGGACCCAAGTTGAACCTGGGAGGGTCGATCAGAGAGGAAAGCAGTCAGCCATGCTAGGGCCTGACCGGTTATCCCCAGGTTATCACAGAGACGGTTGAGCAGGATGGCATGGTTGACTGTGTCAAAGGCAGAAGAGAGATCAAGTAAGATGAAGACACAGGGGATGTTGTAATCAAGGTTGGAGAGCAGGTCTTCACGGGTGTTCAGAAGAGCAGTTTCTGTGCTTCTGGCAGCTCTGAAGCCAGACTGATGATCATGGAGACAAACAACAGATTCAATGTGAAGATTGGGCTCGGAAATGGCCAGCTTTTCCAAGTGTTTGCTCAGGAAAGGTGTGATGGAGATTGGGTGAAAGTTAGCTGGACAGGAAGGGTCGGCAGAGGGGTTCTTAAGAAGAGGGTGCACAAGGGAGCACTTCAGGGGGACAGGAAGACTCCAGTGGCAAAGTAGTGGTTGCAGAAGTTGGCCAGGGCAGGAGCCAGGGTGTCAATGTGGCCCTTGATGATTTTGGAGGATCAGGGATGAACCTGTTTTGACGAGACTTTCATAGATCAGACTTGTCTAGAAAGCTTGTCTGGGGAGAACAGGGGAAAGGCAGAGAAGGAAGTAGGAGAGGTGGCTGAGGAAGGGCCAGAGGCAGAGCAGTGAGGAAGGGGAGAGGAGGAAAGTGAGGACAGGATATCCTGAGTTTTAGAGATGAAATGAGAGGCCAGTGTCGTGCAGAGGGCCTGGGAGGGGACAGGAGAGGTAGAGACTGCTGCAGGATTGGCCAGTTCCTTTCAGATTTTAAAGAGTTCAGCCGAGTTGTTAGATGCCACAGAGATGCGGGCTTGTATGTGAGCTCTCTTCTTGGTGAGGAAAGAGAGTCGGTATTGCCTTTGGAGCAGGCGGCAGGCCAGTTTTTTCAGAGGATGTACACGAAGCACGCCATTTCCTCTCAGCCACCCTGCACTTGCGTGTAAGGGTGACAAGGTCTGAGTCGTACCAGGAGTTGCACTTGGCTTTGGGCTTCAGGCGGATCCTCATGACAGGGGCAATAAAATTGAGAGTATCAGATATAGCAGAGTGGAGCATGGAGAGGGCTGTGTCAGGGTGTGGGTCAGTCAAAGGGAGAGGGGGGGTGAGAAAGTGGCGCCGAAAGCCTCAACTGACACCCGCTTCATGGGTCGTATGACTGAGAAGATTGGTTGAAGTGATGGAGTTGGCTTTGCCTGAGGTGAAAGAGGGTGAGCTGGGAGGAAAGGAGAAAATTATCACTCCAGGAGAGAGGAGTGGTGAGATGGATAGAAAGGGGAATGTCTGAGGAGATCAGAACATCCAGGGCATGCCCTGCAGATTGAGTCGGACAGAGGGGAGAATAGCGAGTGAGAGAGAGTTGCAAAGGGTCCAAAAGAGACCAGAGGAAGGACAGGAAGCATCCAGGTGGTAAACTCTCTACCAAGTTCATTTAATTGCATTTGAACAAGGGGAACCTTGTAGTGTTGTGAGAATTTCTCATGGCATATCGCAACACAACACTTCTCCACTAATGCCTCTCCCTCAAAAGCACTTTGGGGAAGGAAAGTGAGGTCTACAATCTGTGTTTACTGCTCTGCAACACTCCAGTTATGGATGCCATGCTAAAACGCAATTTCCAAGTGAAAGGTACCAACGGGCAGAAGACAAGATTCAGCGTGAAAGCGTAGCATATACTGGTAGGTGACACTGCTACAGTATAAATAGACATCTAAGGCGTAAATTGAAACTGAGATTTTAATAAAATCAGTGCTAAGTAATCAAAACAAATGGATCCGTGTCAACAGCAAGTGATGGAAAGCAACACATCACATGGAACTCAAGCAGGTTTCGCAAAGCAGATATCAACGAAAGCCAAATGGAGCAGAAATGATTCAGGATGAAGACAGAGACGAAGAAGCAACATTTACAGGCAAATCAAGTGAGCAGCAAAATGATGCACAGGATGAGATTGAAACGAACACTGCAAAATAAAGCATGATCTCTCAACCAGAGCCACAGAAGACTAACCCAGTGGCTTGGAAGGCAATCAATACACCAGCTGAACTCCAAAATAAATTCTGAAGTACTTTTAGGATTATGCTCTGAATGAGTGATTGAACTGTTATCATTGCTACTTATGTTTTGTGACACTTGACACTTGCTAGGTTGTGACATGTTCCATTAGAGGATGGCAACCTGATGACGTAAAATGCATCGTGATGGAGAGACAGTAAAGGCTGGATGATTGTGTAAAGCAGGATTCAGATTTACCACCTCTACTGTGTGTCATTTGTACGCCACCTCTTGCCTGTAGTGCTCTACAAAATATGGTACGGTTTTATTTTTGGCGAGTAAATGCATTTGTGGTTTCGGATATGTTGTTCAATGTTTAATTGTGATTTTTGTTTGTATGATTTGCATAAGTATAGGTGTATGCCTGTCTATAGATATATTTGCAGTGTTGAATGTTGTGGATTGCCACATGTATGGTGTTTTACCGAATAGCAAGCAATTTAATGTTTGTGGCTCATGCTAGTTTGTAAGAAGTACATGCATTGTAACTGCTGGTAATCCTGACTAGGTTTGCAAAATGACACAAGCCAGAACATGTCCTGCCAAACCATGGAATCCTGATCTACAGAAGCTCAGATGGCGCAGCCAGAGCCCACTAGTAAATGTGCACTGGAATAAACAAGGTCATGAACATGGAAAAGGGACATCTGTCGTTTACACACAGTCCTTCGTCTATTTCTACTGTCCATTAATATGTATATCAATGTCTAGCAGGCCTGTCAGAGCCGTCAACCATGACATGTGCTAATTCCACTTGAGAGTGCCCGTGTAACCATGGAACAAGTGGCATTTATGCTTCTGCCTCTTGGTTGGTTGTTTGAAATTGGCACTTGGGTACTTTGGAATCTGGGTACTTTGGAATCAACATACTTTACTTGCAGACTGAAGGAACAAAGCATGTATTTGTGTCTCATCAAAAGATAATGTTGTAAGATGATGTGACAGTGTTTTCGTTAATTAAAGTATTACATGATATTTTGTTTCTGGTGAAAATGCTGAATGTGTAGGTTGCGCCATGGATAATTCTTTACATGTTACGTGCTTTATATAATATTCACGTCCTTTCTTTCCTTCTCATGTATAACACAGGCTGTTTACTGAAATGCTTTTCAACCAAGGCTCTTATTCCAATGCCTCTTCTTTACTATTACTGCTTCCGGGTGAAGGTAACCTACAAGGGCAGAAATAAACACATCAACCCACTTAACATCCTGTTGCTAACTCGAGGTGGGTCTAAGTAGTCATACCAGGTTTGCCTTCTTGCCTGTGCTCTCTTTTGTTTTCAAGGCACAGTTAATGCTGGAAAAGCACCATTGGTATAATTTGCAAAACTTGATCCCTGGAGATTTGAAAAATAGAGATGTAAGCAAGACTGTGTTCGTCCATATGATTCCAGTGACATTTTAAGCCTATTCTCCATATGTTTGTGCATTTATGTGGTTCCTAAAGAGCAACCCCTCTTTTGGTATAGCCCTCAAACTGTGCATACCACTATGCCCCCCTCACACCCCACAGCCTTCCACTTCCAGCAAGTTGAAGAGGAGCCAAGTACATGATGAGGTGGGCACGGTATGCAACCTGACTAGGGAGACCTGTTGCTGTCTTTCCCTTTGTGCAAGGGTAGGAACAGGTGCAGAGGCATCATTGGCTTCCTCACGCTGAGCCATTTGAAGGGGACCTGTCCTGTTTCCAGCATGTGTTGCTTTTTCATTCATCTCCTGCAGCACCACCACCTCCTTGTTCATCTCCAGGTAGCCCAAAACTTGTCGCAGCCTGTCTCTGCCGAGATGCCACTTGAACCGAAAGGTTCTTGAAGTCATTGTCAGGCAAAAACCGTAGTGCATCTACATTTATAATGTCCCCTTGCATTAAATGAACTAGGACTCCCATGTCTTTCACAGATGACTCACCATGTTGTTCCACCACCACTGGCAGAAGGACTCCCGGTATGGCCCCTTCTCTAAGCCCTGCCTCCTCCAACACACCCTCAGCCACTACCTCCTCCAGTGTTAGTAGCAAACCCTCTATTATCAACCCTGCCTCCCTCACCTCCTCCCATTGTGTCAGTGGCAAACCCTCCCTTGTCAAACCTCCTTTGCCCTATTAACCACCCTCTCCATGCTCATGCCCCGCAGGTCACATGGAGCAGCTGCTATTGGCGTTTGGTGGTGCCATTCAGTATTTACAAGTGCTGGCTTCCTTCAGAAGCTATATTATCTTCTCTTATTTTTCTTGCGGTCAAATTGATTTGATTTACAGCTGGCTCATGACTGGAGAAGTTTGCAAATACTTTTCTCATCTACTTTACAGCGTGTGGCTGCTTTGTGTTAAGGCCTTCATAAGTGCAATCGCTTCTAATAGTATGCACCTTTGTTCGGTCCTTTCTTTATGGCAGTAAGTTTACAGAGGTTTTTGTGCTTAGCTGTATGTTATCTGCTGCCCTTGTCCTTGATAGGCCAATTAATGGCCCATAGGCAGGTCGTGATCATCAGATAAGATAACAAACAGCTTTTATGGGATTGCCAGTCACAAGGGGAGGGAACTGGAATGTTAACAACATTTCTGGAAGGAGATTTACAAACTCTGTATTTCTCTATGTCTGCCTATACTGTAGCTCAGGGGACTCGTTGGTGGTAGAGAATTGTGTGCCAATGGTAGTTACAATGTTGAACCCTGGCACCTTCTGCCCCTCATGGCAATACAATGAGTATTATTGAGCAGGATAATGATGCCACCTTCATTTGCAGTATATTGAGATTAATCAATCTGTAGATTCCTCTACATAAATAAAAATTAAGAATAGTCGTCTTATTCCCACTTTCAATACCTCAGAGAGGAACACCAGCAATGTAACCGGGGGATTCATGCTCTATTTCTGTTGACTTAAAATGTCAGGATGCTTTGTTTCGCCAGCATAGACACATTTTTACAGATATATATGTTATGCCACAATTAAAGAGGTCAGTTTCATTGAGAAGTATTTCGTTGTTTTAATAAAGATGGTATAAAAGGACACAGCTGACATGAAACAACGCAGAAACCTTTTACCACTAAAAGGATTGCTCAGTGACTCACACTTCTACTTAGTTTTAATTGCCATGGATTTCATGTTGTGTGATCTAACTTTCTGGATCCATCCTTATGGAATCTGTCTTACCCCATAGCTATGGTAAACAATAGGCAAGCATAATATTCTGGCATGATGTCTCATGATTCAACATTGTACAGAACAAGGTTTCAAAATCTTGGCAGCAAGACCTAATTGCACAACACAGATTGAGGTAACACCCAGTGACATCACATCACCAAGATTCTGCAGTTAGCGGAAATACGATCACACAGGATATGCAATGCAATCCCATCTTTAGTTTAACCATCTTTCATCTCATGCTTCTATGTCAGATCAGGGCCCTTCCTTTCCGTGGGAGGAATACTGTGTGACCGTAGGCCGGGGACTACCACAGGTGCCGAAACAGAGTATTGTATTGTCCTTTATCTCGGGGCATACCACTGTGGAGCTCAGTTTGATTAAATGTGTAAATTGACGGTGTGGCGGGGGGGGGGGGGTTGTTACGTGTTGGCATACACATAGGCAGCTACCTGCCGCCAAATTTTCCTCATTTGCAGGGTGGAGTGCAAAAGTGCAAGGCCAAAGGTGGCGTACACACAGATGTACACTGCCTTTTGCACTGCACCTTTGCAGACCGCCCTGCAATGTGAGCAAACTCTGCCTGGCATGCTTGCATGCCAGGCAGCATGCACTTTGTATTGTGAGCGCCGCTTGCCATGTGTGCATGGTAAGCAGTGTTCACAATGAAACCCTGCCCAACATTGTACACGCTGCCGGTCATTTTATGCCTGCCTCTTTTTAATGTAATTATTCCTAAAAACTATCAGGTTATTTTTCCGATGACTCACTGTAGATTGCAAAAAGGGGACATTAAAGATTGAAACATGATTCCGAATATTCTGTGACTGTTGATTAGGTTGGTTTCGGTAGGAAAGATTGCGCTGCACGGGCATAGTCTGGCAGAGAGCTGTTAAACTGCAGTCTATGCCGAGAGGCATAACCTTTTCAAGAGATTGTGCATCAAATGCTTTAATTAGGCATGTAGAACATGGGCAATGGTAGGACCCCAGTCAACTTGTCTCCGACTGCAGATTCACTTTCAGGTAATTTTGAACGGTCGGCAAAATTCCAGCCACATCTTGCTTCTGTAAATTTAGCATGCATGCTGCCACAAAGCAGAGCCCATGCGCCCTGGACGAAGAGCTCTACACATATGCAAATCCCTATTCTAGCAGTTGCTCATGCAATCAAGACGAGGCAAACACATCATCCCCTGACCACCTTTCACCTTCCAAAATAATTGAGCTTTTACAGTGGCTGGACTGCCATGTAACTCTCTGCTGTGACAAAGACATAAGTACTCCTTACATGCCTCTTCTGCTTCCTGTGCCCACTGTTTTGTCAGGTAAAAAAATAGCCTTTCCTAATCTCTGTATACCTTTTTATACCACAAGACACGTACCCCTAGACTGTGGCCCAAATTCTGATATTGTGCATGGTGCTTGCCCAATGCTGTCCAGGATGGATAGAGGGTGCCCTCCGCTTTTTATTTTCCTGCACCCCTTTGCCTATTCCCAAGGCGCTTTCTGGCTTGCCAAATCAGATATTGAAGGAGAACCCTCTAATGCCCAGCTCAGATAGTGCAAAGAATACTAATCTGCTCTGTCCTGTTCGTACATTCCCCCTTTTCTGTGACTCCTCCTCCCTGAACTACCCCAGTAACAGAGACCAGGCCACATAAAAGAATATAACGGGATGCAGGTTTTATTTACATAAAAATGGTGTTTATTACCAGTGATCTATTTATAATTTGCTCTTAGGCTTTTATGTCCACTGTGGCTTCACTTTCCCCAACTGTAGAGTGCTGTGTTGGACTGTTGCCCATCTTTCATCGGGCCCCAACATGCTGACTGTATATGTCTCCTCTTTTCCATGCTGATAAATCCCATCTTGACAACAACCGATCTTTACCTTCTGTGCTACAATGTTACTCCACCAATGTCTCGTGGGGTGCTTCACTCTGACTGTGTGTTGCTACCCACCAGCACAAATAAATGTATTGGGAGGGACACACTAAGTTCAATATTCACAAAATATTTAAAAGAAATGCAATCTTATTTCAGGTACAACTGCCATTGTTATCCCTGGCTAAAGGGATAAATTAGAACAGGAAGAGCATGAGGTGAGTCATCTGAAATTAATCAGACAATAAGCTGTGCACTCCTAAAGGGAACAGTCCCTTAATATTTTCACAGTTAAATTCTCAAACAATATACATAGTACAATAAAAAGATATGATTCATGTATTAAATAACATATGTGTTCAAAATTAAATCATGAGTACTAACACTTCAAATCATATCCTTTGTCAATGTTTGAAATAGGGAAACATGATATTACATATTCATCGCACAATTCATTAATACACAGCATCAAGGTGCTCTTGATATACAGATAAAACCTCAATACATTGAATAGTTTAAATTATTAACATAAATGATCATCCCTTAGTTCATTAGTTTTAAGAAAACAATGGAGTGGTTACTGTTGGCAACAGCTGAATGTCCTGCAGACAAGATAGATGTCCTTAAGTTACTAAAGATCGTATTGAGCAACAATTTCTTTAGGTTTGAAGACCGCTATTTCATCCAGAGAGCGGGTACATCAATGGGCGCAGCAATGGCACCCAGCTATGTCAATACATATATGGCACACTTAGAACAAGAATACATCTTGAACGACGACCGGTGGATAAATTATCTGAAATGTAATATAGCCTTGTCATATGTGTGATGCCATCAATGATGTAATCAATGGCATTTGTGATGTCATCTTTGATGTCCCAGGTGTTATTCATAGCAGTGCACAGTGGTGGTGTGAATTATGGTTGCTTAGTTTACCATAGCTGGTGATTTTCTAGGGGTTTTCGGTTTTACTTGTAACCATAACGTCCAGTTAATAACATTTTTTCCACTGAATTTCATAGGTTTTTATTGGTGCAACTTAACCATAATGTACCATTAATAAAGTTTTTTCACTGAATTTCATAGGTTTTTACAAATCCACCCTAATATGCTACAAGTCCCTAATATCATATTTACCCCAATATACAAGCATTTTCACCCAATCTAGAAAGTTTTGAAGTAGAAACAGAGTGATTCCCACCTCCTAGCAACATTTTTAACACTTCTACAAACTTCCTGCAACTTTTTAGGACCATTTCCTGTTTGCTGACATTCGCGAATGTCTGACGTCACTGCAGACTTCTCCAGCCGTGTCACGTGACGACGAGAGCAGTGTGATGACGTGTTTGCGAATGGGTCCACGCTTCGTGAACAGTTCGGAATTGCTTTTTCAGCTGATATAGGAAGTTTCAAGTTTAAAATGTACAGCTCCTAGATGTATTCTTACAGATTTTCAATCTGCAATCCAAGAGAGAGCACATGCTTCAAACAATTTTAGCACAACTGTAATTTAAGTTCAAAAATAGCCTCAGCCATGCCCATCCCTCCCTCCCAGGAGCCACCACCACCGCAGACAGCCTCCACAACGTAAAAAACACAATCATGCAGAAAACAGTCAAGAGGACCAGGATGTTGAGATAGAGAAAATCATGGGTGTGGCAGTTTTTTAGCACTTTTGGGGATGTACCAAAGGCTAAGGCTACAAAGGTGAAGTGCACTAAGCACAAAGTTGTACTCGGTCATGGAAAAACTGGGCAATACTCCTACGGGACCACACCTATGCTACACCACACCAAATGCAACCACTGGGATGCTCTTAGAAAGGCTGTTCATTTTTCAGAAAGTAGTAGGCTGTCTTCCTCTACCTCATGTTCTTCAACCAATACTGCATCTGAAACACTGTCTTTTACCTTAGATGTAATGCACACACAACATATTTCTCTTTCCACATGGCACTCTGTATTTTTCACTGCTGGCAATTACATAATTTCCCTACCTCACCTTAGTTTCTGGCCCATCTTGAATAAAAAGAAAAATCAAAAAGCACCCCAAAAACGGTTCCTTTAGAAACCACCTTTCACAGTTAAAAAATAGAACTAAAACAAATAATGTTATAGACTCCATCTACTTCTCACTAAAGTAGTTGGACTCAATTAGATTATCCAACATTTCCTTTAGCATGTTGTATTATGCTGATGGCAATAATGGACAATTGTATGCTAGAATGCTATTAAAAAAAAATCAAAGGCCAGAAACAGTTCTCTTTCCCAAATACTTTTCTGTAGCATACAATAAGGACCATAATCCATGGACCTTCATAACTGTCCGTGTTCTCAGCAGTCACCTTTCCAGAAAACATGCATCATAAAAAGACCCAGATGGCACATGATAACCATCACACAGTACAGCCCTAGTACCCTATTACAACATATTAACTTCAACATATTAAACTTTCACACACCAACTGCCACTTAACAATAGTCTATAAATCTTTTCCATCAGCATTTACCTTACTTAAACAAAAATAATTGTACACCGTGCTCCCATAAACACACATATGCATTGTACAGTGAGAGAAGTGCATAAATAGAAGGGACAGTAGCAATAGTCTAGTGCTCTTGGGAGCCCAACAGTGAAGTTCCATGAAATACCAAGGTAAAAGGCCACTGTCTAACTGCTGGGCCACACAACTACCAAGGGTGGGGTGCATCTTAACCGTAACATTAATTTAACAAACTTTTTTTCTGTCAATATAATACAATTTTATGAGTGAAAATGTTTCATGCTCTTACATCTCTGTATACAACTTATTAATAATTCCTATTTGAACATATATAAAACAACTATAAACATTAATTAACAACCATGTTTTTTGCAATGCATACTTATATGTGTCATAATCAACAGCACATGCTAGAAATAAAAATCATTGTTTATGACATGATGGTTGACCATAACCCGAAACACACCAAACCACACCTATTATTCACTGCACCTACCCTGCATCCTACCACAGCCTCCACTGTACCCTAATAATATTACCAATGGCCAGTGCTCATGGCTTGCAGTCAGGACAAGTCTCCGAAATCCATGGCTTCCGCCATGCCACATTCCCCAATAAGCAAATTACAGTACACATTTCACCTTGCTGAGGGCTAGTCCCATTACCCAGGCAACAAACTTACATCACTGTGGTGTGTACATACAATTTAACGCTTTAAAAAAAATAAAACTCAATGCACACATATTTAAAAAACCATGCTTTCGGATTCTTGCCAATGCTCCTTCCACAGGTCCACTACAAATCCATCAATGTTTCAAATTTGCAAAAGTGTCAAAATGTACATACATGCAAAGAAAAGTCACATAAATTAACCATATCTTTTTACGCACATTTAAGGTTGGGTCTATACTTTTTCTGCCAACTTTTTTACAGATTCATCAAAGAGCAACAAACATATAAGCCATCTAAAAATGTTTCAAACTCCCTTCTAGTTTTGCTCTCTCTTCAGAAAATCCCACTAAACTTTACAACAACATTCAAATCTACGTCTAATTTTTGTTTGCAAACTTTTGTGAACAATTCTCAAGCAGCACCAAATGTATAAAACTCTCAAATATGTTCGCCCCCCTCTAACTTTGCCCCCTCTTGATAAAATAGCACCAATCTTTACACACCCATTCAGGATTGGGTCTAAAATATGATAGCAACATTCAATTCAAATTCATTGAGTGGCGCCAAAGTTATAGGCTATCCACACACTCCTTTTCACTGACCCTATTATCCAGAAATATGAATGGATGTCCCGGGACATTCGGGATATTTACAGACATCGATGAAAGAAAAATCCCCCTATTTTTGGCTTTTCATGGCCTTATACCATCCCATTCTCATAATCCCTCACCTCCCCTGAGATTTTTCATTAGTTTCACAAGTACAATGGTTTTACCACAATGTCCACAGACTACGGCTGCTGTTCGCAAATCCAACATGGCAAGCATTTCAGAAAATATAACTCCTCATGCTTTTCACCAACCAATCAATGTACTTGTCCAATATCCATGGATATCATGTTGCCCCCCCGGCCCAATCATGGGGCTGCGGTCTAGAAGAACAAGAAACACTGCCCCCCACCTTAGAATTCAGGCCCTCCCAACATCTTCCTCTGTCCACCTGCCCCCCTATATCTGTGGTTGGTGGCCCTTACCTCCCTTCCTTCCCCCACCTTACCTTCCCTTTCCAAAAAAAGTTTAAAAAACCAAAATAATTGAAGAAATAAAAAAGATACAAAACCCCTGCTACTCCTCCATAATCGACTGACGCCACCTGATGTCTGTGAACTACCACGTAGTCCATGGACTCTGCAGCTAATTAGAGGGCTGCGGGGAGTTTTATCTCAATTTCACTTATGTAGTCTTTAGTGTTGGCTCTGAAAATAACCTTTTTCTTTTTTGGGGGGTTTGTGAACACACAGCTTTTTATTCCTTTTCTTGCTGTTATATACAGTAGTACTTGACCCTGTACATCTTTGCTTCCAATTTTATTTACAAGAACTGCTTTAATGCATTCCTAATCTTGTAAAGACAAATTACAATTCCGACATTTGTGAAATTAACTCAATTTTCCCAAAAAATATTCACATCATCAGACCTTATATTGTCATTCTCAAAAGATGACATTCCTGTAGCATATAAAAAAGTAGATACAGCTTTATTCACAAGATGCCACAATTATTCAATTTTTACACTGAAAATGTATGAACATCTCCATGTTTGTCACTGATTTATTTCAGATAAAATAATCTTTGCAGCAGGAAACAGTTCCATTAGGTTTATGAAAAAATCCTTCAGGGCAAACTGCAAATACATTGCAGTCACATACCCCAAACTGTTCCCCCCACAATGCACAACTATAATGTCTGGACATTCAAAGTGTGCCATACTCTGACAAAATGACAGCAAGCTTGCCCCGTTTAACCCACATCCTGCATGCCCCAAAACTTCAATTTCTTGCAATCCTACACTTCCACATTTACCATGATTTTTTAGCATACACCTTCAAGGACTGGATTGAAGAATCTCCCAAAATCCAGACACTCTGATTTCTCAGATCTACAGCCATAGTCATCTTCTTCAGTACCCTCAACAAACAAAACTCCTGCCACCCTCTCTTCCTATATACCACTCCCAAGAAACGTGATTGGCTGATCCCCTGATATCGCTGCAGTCCCATTTCCATGCCAAGCATCCTCAAAAGATCTGTATGTGGCACGTGCCATCCGCGGATCACTGCAGCATTCACAGACTAACAGGCCAATTTGGGTAAGCAGTTTATTGTACAATGGTGGCTCTCAAAAGACACATTTTTTCAGTTTTTTATTTTATTTTTGCTTTTATGATTTATATTTCCTAGAACTACTTACACATATTTTCATATGCACTGTACATCTTTTTTCACGTAAACTTTCTCAGTGCATTCTGAATATTTATAAGGAACATCTTATTACCAAAATCAGTAAAATGCACTCCATCACTCTGAAAATTGTTTGCACCAAAAGATACCATGCCAACACCATTCAAGAAAGCAGATACACATTTATTAAAACAAATACAAATTAAATAAACAGTACCTTCAATTTGCAATTGTACTACAATCATAAATGCTATTTACACTTCAATTATATAATTCCACCGTACTACCAATGCTGTATGCTCCCCCTACAGTACCCATAATTACAATACACCAATTACTATTAATCATAAATACTATTTACACTTCAAATATGTTATTCCACCATACTACAAATACTATATACTCCCTCTACAGTACCCATTATTACTATACACATATTACCATAGTGTATGTGGCCACAACCACCACAATATAATGAAACCATATAACAAGTGCATACAATAAATGTTGAAATAACAAAACTCGCCCAGAACCCCATTCCATTTCAAGTGATGTCTGCGGACACCAAAATTCACTGCGGATATGGCAGTATCTGCAAACCCTTTTTTACCTATAAAAACAGCTCCATATCATCTTTATTCCACTCCCCTACAGTTTCCAAGCCCTCTTTCACGCACCAAATAACTCCAAATCTGTTTCCCAACCCGTCCATTCATGTCACTATCCACAGACTATCACAATGTACGCGCACTACCACGGCACCCGCATGCCCTTTTTCAATCTATAAATATAGCTCCATACCATCTTTTCTTCATTCCCCCACCCTTCCCAGCCCCTCTTTCCACCATCAAATAACCCCTAATGTGTGTTTCCAGACATTTTCTCCACCATGCTGTCTGCGGTCAGCACCGGCTGTCTGCGGATCCAACATGGCGACCGTTCAGGGAAATATGACGCACTTCACGTTCATTGCAATCCTATCAACGGACACATCCACGGACATCATGTCGCCCCCTGGGCCAATGACGGGGCTGTCGGAGGCTGAAAAGGGAAGTGAGTCTGCGCACTGAACTCAGATATCACAAATTGTTTTTTACCTACTTTTTATCTGTTTAAAAAGAAACTACTTAACGGATTTACACCAAGTTCACAAAAGCATGCGTTCTGGACCGAGCGACTGCACCTGTCACAAATTTGGTGAAAATCCGTCCAACGGTTTGGGCTGTAGGGGTGAGCAACATTTGTTTCCATTGCGTCTATGCGAAGAACCACACATTTGGGACCTCCCCTATAACTTTGCCCCCTTGCATGAAACATCACCAAACCTCACAGACTGAATCCAAGGGAGGCATATACTCTTTTTTGCAAAGTTTAGACGTCCAGAGGATGGAGGCAGCAGAGGAGCCAGAGAGGGGAAAGAAGGGATAGCAGGAGAGAAAAGGAAATTGATAAGGCACTGGAAGTGTCTATCAAAGAGGAGGAGGTCAGCCTGAGGGCCCCGGACCAAGACGGTGCCATTTAAATAGACATTAATGATGGTCTTCGAGGAGTGGAAGGGGGCCAGGAGTGCCAGGAGTGCCTCCCAATGGGTGCCACCATTAATGGGGGAAGAGGAAAAAGGAGAGAGAACAGAGACCATATGTGGGGTCCATAGGCCTGGGGAGGGAACACAAAGAGGATGTCGGTAAGGGTCTGTCTGGAGGAAGCACTGGTGTAGGTATCACCGATAGGGAGGCCTGGGTTGGAGTCCAGGATGTCTGTTTTGAGCTTCTTCCTGACAGACTTAGTGGGAGGGATAGGTTAGTCGATAAAAAAAAAAAACACTTTTAAAGAAGATAGGTGAGACAGAGAGCACAATAGAGGGTGCAGAGATGAAGAACAGGGGAGAGAGGGGCGATGCCCGATCAGGTGAGTGGGGTAGCGCTGGGGAGCAGGCAGGTAGGGGGAGGATACCAGGGGGGACACAAAAGGAGGGGGGCACACTATGTACAAGAAACAAAGGACCAGAGAAATCCAATGCAAACATAGTCAACAGCAAAGTACAATGCACAAAAGGGAACCTAGAAGAAATAGGATGCAGATACAGAGAACCAACACAATGCAACAATGCACAGCGGGGATGTAGAAGGGAAGAAAGAATAAGTACCAACAACAAAGCACAGAACTCAGCAAGGGACCAAGAGGGGAAGTTGCGAGTGGGCACACGCAGCCTAGAGTTGTGAGGGAGCTCACACGGCCTAGGGTGTGAGCACAAATAAGCGGGGTGTGCAAGGACCGGGCGGGTGGGAAACAACACGTGTGCAAGGAGTGAGCAGGGCACCGGGTCAGGGGGGTTGCATGGAGTGTAGCAATCTAACACTCCCCACACTTTCTTACCTTGCGGCAGCAGATAGGATGGTGAGGTCATCCACACTCACTGTCCACGCCGCTACCCCTTTACTGCCAAACACCTGCTTCACTCAGCACTGCGGCCTTGTCCTGCGAGGGCTTTGTCACAGATACAAAACCAAGCAGGAGGTTTGTGATGATATCTGAGGTGCAGGTGAGTGCGCCCCCATCCGCGACCCCATTCCGCGTGTCTTTTTTGTGTTTCCTCCCCCCAGGCCCTGTGTTGCCCCGTGGTTCCCTGCCTCCACCTTCCGGCATCCTTCGCCCGCCTCCCAGCCCGCCCCACCACCCCTCCCTAGTCCAGCTCCCGCCCCCGACCCGCCCATCCCTCCCTTCAACACTGCTCTGTCCAGGGCAGCCCTCTGCCCGGCAGCCCCCAGCGGCTAAGGGCCCCAAGGCCAAGGGCGGCTCCACCAGAGGCGGCACCAGGAAGTGTCAGCAGGTGTCCGCAGGGGAAGCCAAGGAAGCCATCAGACACCGACAAAACCGTAAGTGTTGGCCTGGGTGGGGGGTAGAGCAATTACTCTACTCGAAAAGCTCCTGCCATTCTAACCGACATTTCAATGGCCCACAGTATAACGTCAACTAATGATTGCTAACACACGCCACACTTAGATGGAATCTCTAATAGCCTCGCTATGAAAACTGAATCTAGAACTGTCCCCATTCGCATTTAGAAGTACGCCTAATGCCCCTCAGAGAAAGATACATTAGAATTGTTCCCACTCTCATCTGAAGTGTACCCAACAGCCTCTCTGTGAAAGTCGATTTAGAATTGTCCCCACCTGCTTTAGATTCATACCCAACTGCATTAGAAGCTGCACCCAATAGCCTCTCGGCAAAAGTTGATTTTAGATCTGTTCCCACCTGCATTTAGAAGTGTACCCAATTGCATTTAGAAGCCGCACCCAATAGCCTCTCTGAGAAAGTTGAATTAGAATTGTCCCCTCCTGCATTAGAAGTGTACCCAATTGCATTTAGAAGTGTTCCCCATTGCATTTAGAAGTGTACTCAGTTGCATTTAGAAGCTGCGCCCAACAGCCTCTCTGTGAAAGGTGAATTTAGAATTGTCCCCACCTGCGTTAGAAGTGTACCCAATTGCATTAGAATTGTTCCCACCTGCATTTAGAGTTGTACCCAATTGCATTTAAAAGTGTACTCAGTTGCATTTAGAAGCTGCGCCCAATTAGCCTCTCTGTGAAAGTTGAATTTAGAATTGTCCCCACCTGCATTAGAATTGTCCCCATCTGCATTAGAATTGTTCCCACCCGCATTAGAATTGTTCCCACCCGCATTTAGAAGTGTACCCAATTGCATTTAAAAGTGTACTCAGTTGCATTTAGAGGCTGCGCCCGATAGCCTCTCTGTGAAAGTCGAATTTAGAATTGTCCCCACCTGCATTAGAATTATCCCCACCTGCATTAGAATTGTTCCCACCTGCATTTAGAGTTGTACCCAATAGCATTTAAAAGTGTACTCAGTTGCATTTAGAAGCTGCACCCAATTAGCCTCTCTGTGAAAGTTGAATTTAGAATTGTCCCCACCTGCATTAGAATTGTCCCCACCTGCATTAGAATTGTTCCCACCTGCATTTAGAAGTGTACCCAATTGCATTAAAAAGTGTACTCAGTTACATTTAGAGGCTGCGCCCGATGGCCTCTCTGTGAAAGTTGAATTTAGATCTGTTATCACCTGCATTAGAACTATGCCCACCTGCATTTAGAAGTGCACCCAATTGCATTTAGAAGCTGCGCCCAACAGCCTCTCTGTGAAAGTTGAATTTAGAATTGTTCCCACTTCCATCTAGTAGTGTACCCAACGGCATTTCAGAAGTGTACCCAATTGCATTTAGAAGCTGCACCCAATAGCCTCTCGGCGAAAGTTGAATTTAGATCTGTTCCCACCTGCATTAGAAATGCTCCCATCCGCATTTAGAAGTGTACCCAATTGCAGTTAGAAGTGTACTCAGTTGCATTTGGAGGCTGCGCCGGATAGCCTCCCTGTGAAAGTTGAATTTAGAATTGTCCCCACCTGCATTAGAATTGTTCCCACCTGCATTTAGAAGTGTACCCAATTGCATTTAAAAGTGTACTCAGTTGCATCTTAGAGGCTGCGCCCGATAGCCTCTCTGTGAAAGTTGAATTTAGATCTGTTACCATCCGCATTAGAACTATGCCCACCTGCATTTAGAAGTGTACCCAATTGCAGTTAGTAGTGTACTCAGTTGCATATGGAGGCTGCGCCGGATAGCCTCCCTGTGAAAGTTGAATTTAGAATTGTTCCCACTTCCATCTAGTAGTGTACCCAACGGCATTTCAGAAGTGTACCCAATTGCATTTAGAAGCTGCACCCAATAGCCTCTCGGCGAAAGTTGAATTTAGATCTGTTCCCACCTGCATTAGAAATGCTCCCATCCGCATTTAGAAGTGTACCCAATTGCAGTTAGAAGTGTACTCAGTTGCATTTGGAGGCTGCGCCGGATAGCCTCCCTGTGAAAGTTGAATTTAGAATTGTCCCCACCTGCATTAGAATTGTTCCCACCTGCATTTAGAAGTGTACCCAATTGCATTTAAAAGTGTACTCAGTTGCATCTTAGAGGCTGCGCCCGATAGCCTCTCTGTGAAAGTTGAATTTAGATCTGTTACCATCCGCATTAGAACTATGCCCACCTGCATTTAGAAGTGTACCCAATTGCAGTTAGTAGTGTACTCAGTTGCATATGGAGGCTGCGCCGGATAGCCTCCCTGTGAAAGTTGAATTTAGAATTGTCCTCACCTGCATGAGAATTATTCCCACCTGCATTTAGAAGCGTACCCAATTGCATTTAAAAGTATACTCAGTTGCATTTTAGAGGCTGCGCCTGATAGCCTCCCTGTGAAAGTGGAATTTAGATCTGTTACCACCCGCATTAGAACTATACCCACCTGCATTTAGAAGTGTACCCAATTGCAGTTGGAAGTTGCGCCCGATACCCTCCCTGAGAAAGTTGAATTTAGAATTGTCCCCATCTGCATTATAATTGTTCCCACCTGCATTTAGAAGTGTACCCAATTGCATTTAGAAGCTGCGCCCAACAGCCTCTCTGTGAAAATTGAATTTAGAATTGTTCCCACCTCCATCTAGTAGTGTACCCAACAGCATTTCAGAAGTGTACCCAGTTGCATTTAGAAGCTGCACCCAATAGCCTCTCTGCGAAAGTTGAATTTAGATCTGTTCCCACCTGCATTAGAAATGTTCCCACCCGCATTTAGAAGTGTTCCCACCTGCATTAGAAATGATCCCATCCGCATTTAGAAGTGTACCCAATTGCAGTTAAAAGTGTACATTTGGAGGCTGCGCCGGATAGCCTCTCTGTGAAAGTTGAATTTAAATCTGTTACCACCTGCATTAGAACTGTTCCCACCAGCATTTAGAAGTGTACCCAATTGCAGTTGGAAGTTGCGCCGGATAGCCTCTCTGAGAAAGTTGAATTAGAATTGTTTCCTCTTGCATGTAGAAATGTACCCAACTGCATTTAGAAGAGTACCTAATTGCATTTAGAAGCTGCGCCCAATAGCCCCTCTAAGAAAGCTGAATTTAGATCTGTTCCCACCTGCATTAGAAATGTTCCCACCCGCATTTAGAAGTGTACCCAATTGCATTTAGAAGTGTACTCAGTTGCATTTGGAGGCTGCACCAGATAACCTCTCTGTGAAAGTTGAATCTAGATCTGTTACCATCTGCATTTGAACTGTTCCCACCTGCATTTAGAAGTGTACCCAACTGCAGCTGGAAGTTGCGCCGGATAGCCCCCCAGAGAAAGTTGAATTAGAATTGTGCCCTCTTGCATGTAGAAGTGTACCCAACAGCATTTAGAAGTGTACCCAACTGCATTTAGAGGCTGCACCCAATTGCCTCTCTGTGAAAGCTGAATTTAGAACTGTTCCCACCTGCATTTAGAAGTGTACCCAGCTGCACCTGAAAGTTTTGCATCCAATAGCCTCTCTGTGAAAGTTGATTTCAGAATTGTTCCCACCTGCATTAGAAGTATACCCAATCTTATTTAGAAGCTACGCCCAATAGCCTCTCTGAGAAAGTTGAACTAAGAACTGCTCCCACTCGCATCTAGAACTGTACCCTGCACCCTCGCTGAGAAAGTTGAAATTAGAATTATTCCCTCTCGCAATTAGAAGTGTATCGAACGGCATTTTAGAAATGTACCCAATTGCATTTAGAAGCTGCACCCAATAGCCTCTCTGCGAAAGTTGAATTTAGATCTGTTCCCACCTGCATTAGAAATGTTCCCACCCGCATTTAGAAGTGTTCCCACCTGCATTAGAAATGATCCCATCCGCATTTAGAAGTGTACCCAATTGCAGTTAAAAGTGTACATTTGGAGGCTGCGCCGGATAGCCTCTCTGTGAAAGTTGAATTTAAATCTGTTACCACCTGCATTAGAACTGTTCCCACCAGCATTTAGAAGTGTACCCAATTGCAGTTGGAAGTTGCGCCGGATAGCCTCTCTGAGAAAGTTGAATTAGAATTGTTCCCTCTTGCATGTAGAAATGTACCCAACTGCATTTAGAAGCGTACCTAATTGGGTACTCTCTCAAATTAGTTTCTCTAAAAGTTGAAATCAGAACTGTTCCCACCTGCAATTAGAAATGTACCCAACTGCATTTTAGAAGTGTACCCAATTGCAGTTAGTAGTGTACTCAGTTGCATATGGAGGCTGCGCCGGATAGCCTCCCTGTGAAAGTTGAATTTAGAATTGTTCCCACTTCCATCTAGTAGTGTACCCAACGGCATTTCAGAAGTGTACCCAATTGCATTTAGAAGCTGCACCCAATAGCCTCTCGGCGAAAGTTGAATTTAGATCTGTTCCCACCTGCATTAGAAATGCTCCCATCCGCATTTAGAAGTGTACCCAATTGCAGTTAGAAGTGTACTCAGTTGCATTTGGAGGCTGCGCCGGATAGCCTCCCTGTGAAAGTTGAATTTAGAATTGTCCCCACCTGCATTAGAATTGTTCCCACCTGCATTTAGAAGTGTACCCAATTGCATTTAAAAGTGTACTCAGTTGCATCTTAGAGGCTGCGCCCGATAGCCTCTCTGTGAAAGTTGAATTTAGATCTGTTACCATCCGCATTAGAACTATGCCCACCTGCATTTAGAAGTGTACCCAATTGCAGTTAGTAGTGTACTCAGTTGCATATGGAGGCTGCGCCGGATAGCCTCCCTGTGAAAGTTGAATTTAGAATTGTCCTCACCTGCATGAGAATTATTCCCACCTGCATTTAGAAG
This sequence comes from Ambystoma mexicanum, assembly GCF_040938575.1. Taxonomy (NCBI): domain Eukaryota; kingdom Metazoa; phylum Chordata; class Amphibia; order Caudata; family Ambystomatidae; genus Ambystoma; species Ambystoma mexicanum. The sequence continues at coordinate 810,350,295 of NC_090939.1, read as the reverse complement.
CGTACCCAATTGCATTTAAAAGTATACTCAGTTGCATTTTAGAGGCTGCGCCTGATAGCCTCCCTGTGAAAGTGGAATTTAGATCTGTTACCACCCGCATTAGAACTATACCCACCTGCATTTAGAAGTGTACCCAATTGCAGTTGGAAGTTGCGCCCGATACCCTCCCTGAGAAAGTTGAATTTAGAATTGTCCCCATCTGCATTATAATTGTTCCCACCTGCATTTAGAAGTGTACCCAATTGCATTTAGAAGCTGCGCCCAACAGCCTCTCTGTGAAAATTGAATTTAGAATTGTTCCCACCTCCATCTAGTAGTGTACCCAACAGCATTTCAGAAGTGTACCCAGTTGCATTTAGAAGCTGCACCCAATAGCCTCTCTGCGAAAGTTGAATTTAGATCTGTTCCCACCTGCATTAGAAATGTTCCCACCCGCATTTAGAAGTGTTCCCACCTGCATTAGAAATGATCCCATCCGCATTTAGAAGTGTACCCAATTGCAGTTAAAAGTGTACATTTGGAGGCTGCGCCGGATAGCCTCTCTGTGAAAGTTGAATTTAAATCTGTTACCACCTGCATTAGAACTGTTCCCACCAGCATTTAGAAGTGTACCCAATTGCAGTTGGAAGTTGCGCCGGATAGCCTCTCTGAGAAAGTTGAATTAGAATTGTTTCCTCTTGCATGTAGAAATGTACCCAACTGCATTTAGAAGAGTACCTAATTGCATTTAGAAGCTGCGCCCAATAGCCCCTCTAAGAAAGCTGAATTTAGATCTGTTCCCACCTGCATTAGAAATGTTCCCACCCGCATTTAGAAGTGTACCCAATTGCATTTAGAAGTGTACTCAGTTGCATTTGGAGGCTGCACCAGATAACCTCTCTGTGAAAGTTGAATCTAGATCTGTTACCATCTGCATTTGAACTGTTCCCACCTGCATTTAGAAGTGTACCCAACTGCAGCTGGAAGTTGCGCCGGATAGCCCCCCAGAGAAAGTTGAATTAGAATTGTGCCCTCTTGCATGTAGAAGTGTACCCAACAGCATTTAGAAGTGTACCCAACTGCATTTAGAGGCTGCACCCAATTGCCTCTCTGTGAAAGCTGAATTTAGAACTGTTCCCACCTGCATTTAGAAGTGTACCCAGCTGCACCTGAAAGTTTTGCATCCAATAGCCTCTCTGTGAAAGTTGATTTCAGAATTGTTCCCACCTGCATTAGAAGTATACCCAATCTTATTTAGAAGCTACGCCCAATAGCCTCTCTGAGAAAGTTGAACTAAGAACTGCTCCCACTCGCATCTAGAACTGTACCCTGCACCCTCGCTGAGAAAGTTGAAATTAGAATTATTCCCTCTCGCAATTAGAAGTGTATCGAACGGCATTTTAGAAATGTACCCAATTGCATTTAGAAGCTGCACCCAATAGCCTCTCTGCGAAAGTTGAATTTAGATCTGTTCCCACCTGCATTAGAAATGTTCCCACCCGCATTTAGAAGTGTTCCCACCTGCATTAGAAATGATCCCATCCGCATTTAGAAGTGTACCCAATTGCAGTTAAAAGTGTACATTTGGAGGCTGCGCCGGATAGCCTCTCTGTGAAAGTTGAATTTAAATCTGTTACCACCTGCATTAGAACTGTTCCCACCAGCATTTAGAAGTGTACCCAATTGCAGTTGGAAGTTGCGCCGGATAGCCTCTCTGAGAAAGTTGAATTAGAATTGTTCCCTCTTGCATGTAGAAATGTACCCAACTGCATTTAGAAGCGTACCTAATTGGGTACTCTCTCAAATTAGTTTCTCTAAAAGTTGAAATCAGAACTGTTCCCACCTGCAATTAGAAATGTACCCAACTGCATTTTAGAAGTGTACCCAGTTGCACTTGAAAGTTGCACCCAATAGCCTCTCTGTGAAAGATAAATTCAGAACTGTTCCCACATGCATTAGAAATATTCCATTTTAGTTAGAAGCTCCGCCCAATTGCCTCGCTGAGAAAGTCGAATTAAGAACTGTTCCCACCTGCATTCTAGAACTGTACCCTGCACCCTCTCTGAGAAAGTTGAATTTAGAATTGTTCCCACCAACATTTAGAAGTGTACCCAATTGCATTTAAAAATTGCACCCAATAGCCTTTCTGAGAAAGTTGAATTTAGGACTGTTCCCACCTGCATTTAGAAGTATACCCAACTACATTTGAAGTTGCGCCCATTAGCCTCTCTGAAAAGTTGCTCAACTCAATAGTATACCCAACTGCATTTAGAAAGTATACCCAATTGCATTTAGAACCGTACCAAGTTGCACTTAGAAGTATACCCAATTGCTTAGAAGCACCAATTAGTCCTTGACTAGTTGTGCCAGAAGTGTTCCTATAAGTGTGAATCACCGACCCTAGAACCACAATCAGAAATCCCTCCTAAATCAACCCAAAGCTGACACAAATCATGAGCACACCAACTCCACCAGTGCCCGTTAGAAACGACTCCCATCGACCCCCTCCACTCTCCGATCTGCCCTCCCCCTCCCAAGAAAACCCACCATCCTCCGCAATCCCTGCCAGCACCCTCACCAAACACCAAGCCAGGGGGGCACGATGGCGTGCCACCCAACCCAAGACCGCTCATCTCCTGAACCCCACTGCTGACCCGCCAGCACTGCCCACGCCCGCTCCCCCCACTACCACACCCCACCCTGCAGTCACCCACCCCCCGCCTTGCCATCATACCCCTGCCACCTTCCCCCCCGACTGCACCCTTTCCCCTCCCTAAAAACTGCACACTAGCCCTAGCGAGAACCGAAGCTGTCTCCGTCTCCCCCTCTGAACCCCCTACCCTCTCTCTCACACCCATCACAGCAAAGAAACTAAAGAGGAAGCGTTCCTGGTCCCCCTCAACCTCTCTGCTCTCCTCGCCTCCCTTGTCTTGACCCACCTCCTCCCTCCCACACTCTCCCCCCTCCCCTGTGGCCTCTCCCTTCCTGAAACCCCTCTCCCTCGATTTCTCTTCAACCGCAACCGAAAATCCCAACCGCCCCCATCCTCAAATCCCCCTCCCCAAACCCGATCATCCCACAACACACATCCACCCAACCCCGACGTAAGCCAGCAAATCTCCCAGCTCACCCTCTTTTCCCTAGCATCACTAACCCTACCCCTCTCCCTCCACTCTCCCCCTCCGCCAAATCCCGCTCCAGCACCAAAACCAACCTTCCCTGCTGATGGGAACTGTATCCTATTTAACGCCCGCTCTGTAGCAAAAAACAGACACTGCATCTTTGACCTTCTCACCTCCGTCAAACCAGACCTAGTTTTCATCACCGAAACCTGGTTCTCTGATGACTTCAGCCCAATCGCAAATGAAGCCTTTCCGCCCAACTACAGCCTCATCCCACTGAACCGTCCGTCCAGAGGATGGGGGGTAGCATTTGTCTTCAAATCTCTCTTCCGCACCTCAATCATGGACAACCAACCCTCCATTCCATCCTGCAAATCCCTCCTCGTTAAACTATCCCTCTCCCCGTCGCTCTCACACACCTTCCTAATAATCTACAGGCCCCCCGGCTGCGATAGACATTTTGCAAACAACCTTTGCGACTCTATTGCCACCCTCCAAATAAACCATCCCAACCTCACCCTTCTCGGAGACTTCAACATATGGCTCGACATCCCCACCAATCCTATGACACATGCCCTGATTGACGGTCTCGATGCAATTAATCTCCAACCCCACATAAACGGACCGACTCATTTTAAAGGACACACTCTCGACGCCATCTTTAGCTCCAACAACCAGATTCGGTTAAAGCCCCCCACTCCTATCATCTGGTCCGACCACTTCGTTCTCTCATTTGCCATCCCCGCACCCGGCCCCCTACCCGTACATGCATCTGAACCTCCTAACCTACGAAAATGCTGGAAAAAACTAATAATTACCCCGGACCTAGCCGAGGCACTCCTCCAGTCTCCACCACCTACCTGCCAAACTAACAACCAGCTAACACATGAGGCCTTTGACTCATGGCTCAACCCATCTCTGATGCGACTCACCCCTCCATGCAAACCATCAACCTGCCGTGGCCCGTTCCCCAGATGGTTCACTCCTGAGCTGAAGACCAGTAAACGACACTACAAATACCTAGAACGCAATTGGCAAAAAGAGAAAACCCTCGAGAGCAGGACCACCTTGGCCCGACACCTGTACCGTTACAAGGCTGAAATCCGGAAAGCTAAAAAAGCCCACTAAAACACCCGAATCCTAAACTGCAAAAACCCAAGCAAAGAACTCCACAAAATCATCTCCGAATTCACCAACCCAACTTGTAATACAACCGTCCCGACCCCGTCACAATCACTGTGTGACTCACTCTCCCTCCACTTTTTCACCACAGCCATTGAAAGGACAAAAACTCTAAACACCAAACTGGCTCTCATTCAACCAATTAACTATCCCCCTCCCATACCGGCCAGCCCGTCAAATGCAACCTCTACTCAACCAACGTTCGAATCCTTTAGTCCAATATCACCAGAACAATTTCTCAAGCTTCTATCAGCCCGCAAACCATCTGGATCCCCTCTGGACCCCTTCCCAGCCACAACCCTTAAAGAAATCTTTGCTTCTACCAGTGCTGGATAACACGCAAGATCTATCATAAATGCCCCCCTTTCCTCCGGTATTTTTCCCGAAGGATTCAAAATGGTACACGTCAAACCTCTAATCAAAAAACCCTCACTCGACCCTCTCGAGCCCAAAAACTACCGCCCAATCTCAAACACCAGATTCCTTGCCAAACTCATTGACCGAACCTCCTACTCCCAACTAAACGCCTTTGTCGAAGCCAACAATCTCCTTGACCCCGCCCAATCAGGTTTCAGAACTCGGCACGGAACCGAAACAACCAAACCTCGATCTGGGACGACCTTAAAATGACAGCAGACTCCGCAGGATGTGCCGCTCTAATCCTTCTTGACCTATCTGCTGCCTTTGACTTGATCAATCACTCAATCCTCCTAGACCGCCTCCACTCCCTAGGAATTCGTGGAAACGCTCTTAAATGGATAGCTTCATTCCTGAAAGACAGGCACCAAATAACAACACTCTCCAGCTTTACCTCCCAAGCTCGACCAGTCGACACGGGAGTCCCTCAAGGAGCATGTCTATCCGCCCTCCTGTTCAACCTCTACCTGACCACCCTCCCACCAATAATTTGTTCACACAACATCCTATGTTACAACTACGCCGACAACACTCAACTAATTCTAAAATTCCTGAACTCGAAACCCAATTCCCAACCCGACCTGGCATCCTGCCTTGTAAACATAGAGCGCTGGATGACCCAAAGCCACCTCTTATTAAACGCCTCCAAAACAGAAATCATGGTTTGCGGCAACTCCGACCTTCTTCCGCACCCACTACCCTGGCCACCCGCCATGGGCAGCTCACCTACACCCTCCAAAACAGTAAAAAATCTCAGATGCACCCTAGACTCCGACCTAACACTCTTGCGCCAAGTCAACAATGTCTCAAAGTCCTGCCACTGCCACCTCAAAAACCTTAGGCGCGTCTTTCCATACCTCTCATTTCCCAACAGAGTCTCCGCTGTCCAATCAATCGTTATATCCAGACTGGACTACGGAAACCCCCTATACCTCGGAATCCATGCCTACCAACTGAATAAACTCCAAAGAGCACAAAACGCGGCGGCCAAAATGCTACTTGCGCTCAATCCAATAGACCACATGTCCCCAGCCCTTAAAACACTGCACTGGCTTCCAGTAGCCCGTAGGGTAGCTTTCAAAACCTTATGCCTCTCCCATCGAGCACTGCATAAAACTGGACCGCAATATCTTCAAGACAAACCAATACCTTATCATCCCACTCGCACACTTAGATCAAGCTCAGCCGGCCTCCTAGTAATTCCCAAGACAAACTCAGTCAGGCTAGGCGGATCATCATTCTCTGCCCTGGCACTAACCCTGTGGAACTCACTCCCACCCCACATCCGCCTAACTGAGGACATAACGTCCTTCCGCAAATTACTGAAAACCTGGCTCTTCCCATTAAACCAATCTAGCATCATCACAATAATACCGACACATCAAACTACATGAAGCGAGAAATGACAGCTAAATAAACTCGAATGTAAACTAGAAACACAAAACAGGCCTAAACGAGTAAAGTAGATCAAAACAGTGAAACAGAAAATAGGAATAAATCATTGAGAAACTTGGAGATCTGAACCGAGGAAAGGGACATAATGAATGAGAAAGGAATACAGTGATTGACATAAATGAAATAGTTGGAATGGATGAAGCGTACAGAACAGACAAATACACTAAACGGAAGCGTGCGGTTAAGACCGGAGAGCAGATGAGTTGTAGAAAGCGGATGAGTTGTGGAAAGCAGATGAGGGTGGAGAGCGGATGAGGGTGGAGAGCGGATGAGGGTGGAGAGCGGATGCGTGTGTAGAGCGGATGAGTGTGGAGAGCGGATGAGTGTGGAGAGCGGATGAGTGTGGGGAGCGGATGAGTGTGGAGTGCGGATGAGTGTGGAGTGCGGACGAGTGTGGAGAGCGGACGAGTGTGGAGAGCGGATGAGTGTGGAGAGCGGATGAGTGTGGAGAGCGGATGAGTTGTGGAGAGCGGATGAGTTGTGGAGAGCGGATGGGTGGTGGAGCAAGGATGAGTTTTGGAGCAAGGATAAGTTGTGGAGCGCGGATGAGTATGGAGCGCGGATGAGCATGGAGCGCGGATGAGTGTGGAGCGCGGATGAGTGTGGAGCACGGATGAGTGTGGAGTGCGGATGAATGTGGAGCGTGGATGAGTGTGGAGCGCGGATGAGTGTGGAGCGCGGAGGAGTTGTGGAATGCGGATGAGTTGTGGAGTGCGGATGAGAGTGGAGAGCGGACAAGAGTGGAGAGCGGATGAGAGTGGAGAGCGGATGAGAGTGGAGAGTGGATGAGAGTGGAGAGCGGATGAGAGGGGAGAGCGGATGTGAGGGGAGAGCGGATGAGAGTGGAGAGCGGATGAGAGCAGAGAGCGGATGAGAGCAGAGAGCGGATGAGAGTGGAGAGTAGCCGAGTGTGGAGGGCAGCCGAGTGTGGAGAGTGGCCGAGTGTGGAGAGGGGCTGAGTGCGCAGGATGGCCGAGTGCGTAGGGCGGCCAAGTGCGGAGAGCGGATGAATGTGGAGAGCGGATGGCGGATGAGAAAAGAGAGCGGATGGCGGATAAGAATTGGAGAGCGGATGAAAGTGAGAGCGGATGAGTATGGAGAGCGGGTGAGTGTGGAGAGCGGATGGCGGATGAGAAAAGAGAGCAGATGGCGGATGAGAAAAGAGAGCGGATGGCGGATGAGAAAAGAGAGCAGATGGCGGATGAGACAAGAGAGCGGATGAGTGTGGAGAGCGGATGAGTGCGGAGAGCGGATGAATGCGGAGAGAGGATGAGTGCGGAGAGCGGATGGCGGGTGACTGTGGAGAGCGGATGAGTGTGGAGAGCGGATGAGTGTGGAGAGCGGTTTTAGTGCGGAGTGCAGCCGAGCGTGGGGACCAGAAGAGAGCTGAGGAGCGTGGAGAAGGGACGAGTGTGGAGAGCAGACTAGTGCGAAGCGAATGATTGTAGAGAGCGGATGAATAAGGAGAGCGAAAAAGTAAATGTGTAGCGTGGATGGGCATAAGGAACGGGTGTGTATATGGAACGAACAAGTGTCGGATGCGGATGAATATATGGAGTGGACGATTGGGTGAAGCGGATAAATGTGTGGTGCGGACGAGTGTGCCTAACAGATGAATCCATGGAGCGGACAAAAAACATAGAGCATATGAGTGTATGGAATGGATGAACAGACAGAGCAGACGAGTAGTTGGCTTTTCCGATGAGTGGATGGACCGGACGACCATTGTAGACTGAACGAGTGCCCTCTCTGGAGCCGGTATCCAGACTAGACGAGTATAAACTACAAGAGTGTGTGGACTGGACGAGTGTGTGTACTGGACGAGTATGTGGACTGGACGAGTGTGTGGTCGGGATGAGTGTGTGGACTAGACGAGTGTGCGGACTGGATGAGGGTGTGAACTAGACGATGATAATGACCGACGAATCTGTGAAGCGGACGAGTATGAGGAACGGACGAATATGTGCAACGGACGATACCTAACATGCTTTGGAATGATGGAAACACTTGAAAACATACATCATACCACACCCCACGCTTACTCTCCCCCTTACACCACCACTCATCTAGAACACAGAGATACTATGACACCATTCGGTATAACTGTTCTCATATCTACATCTCCCGCTCACTCCACATCACTCTAAGTAATCATTGCTGGTTGCACCCCCCCCCCCCAGCCAGGCATTCTCCTCAGGCCTAACGCAGCCACACTCGTTCTGGGTAAAACCGACCAGAGCGAACACATACTCCTGACCTCTCAACCACCACACCTACAGCTAAGAAGCAGCTACCACTCGATTTCCGCACCAGCTGCACACATACCCGGTGCCAACACGCACTTTTGCACTCCCTCTACTCTCTCTACTGACCTGAACTTCGGTTCCCAAGGGCGTTCAACCTACCAGCGCCTTCAGACCATACCAATGGTATATAAGGCGCTATATAAATGCAAAATAACATAACATAACATATTCTGTGCTTATTAAAATAGAGACAGGCAAAGGCAAATGTAATAGGCACACAGTTGCACATCAGGCCTCTGTGCAATGAATCCATGGCCAGAAGCTATTTCATTCCCTGTTTAAAAAAGCCATAATAATCCAACCCTAAAAACACAAGGCAAACTGTGCCACAGTAGTTAGTGACTGCTCTAGAAGACTCCCCTTATGAAAGTAAAATCATTCATAAAAAAGGTTGCCTCATACATTAAGCAATACACAGAATAATCCAAACATCTACAGGACTGATAATCCAGTTTCAGGTCTAGCGTGGGCACAAAGACTCCTTGCAACAACATCAGAGAAAATGTACTTCAACCACTTGATAGATTTTGATTGATTGATATTTTATTTATATCACGCTCATACACATGTGTTTCAGAGCGTGACAAGGCAAGGGAGGGGAACAGGGGAGCAAACAAAACAACAATCGTACTAGACCCAGTGACATTGAGAACGCGCAAGTGCATGAGAGAGGGGGAGGGGAAAAAGTGCAAGGGAGGAGGGAGAAGTGGAAAGTGCAGAGCAAGAGGAGAGCAGGAATAAATAATGATAAATACATGAAATAACAGCAAACACAAAATAGTAGTGCAGCCAGCAAGTGCTTAGTTGAGGGAAGCAGACAGGGTAGGTCCGGTAAGTGCAAGGGAGGAAGAGGGGGGACTGTGTGGGTAGAGATACAGACCCAAATGCAAAGGGTGGCTGGGAGGCAGTGTGGGAGGGAGGAAAAGATAAACAGGAGCCTGGGCCCAGAGGACAGAGGGTGGCAAGGTGCACGGTACCAAGAGAGACCAGAATCAGCGGAGGAGAGGGGGGCAAAGGCAGAAATGAAGAGGATGGTCTTAAGGTGCTTCTGGAACTGGAGGTGGTTCTCCTCAAGTTTTAGGGTTCTAGGGAGGCTGTTCCAGAGGGAGGCCCCAGCCGAAGAAAGAGATCTACCTCCAGCTTGTTTCTTAGAAAAATGACTGACCCTGAGGGAATTAGAGGTAGAGGAGCAGAGAGCTCGAGAGGGGAGGTATTTGCAGAGGGATAGCTGAAGGTATTTTGACAAAAATCGACCTGCAGTCTTGCTACTGTTTGACTTGTCACTTGTGTACAACACTGTTTTGTCATGAAATAATGATCTCCTCCTAGAACACTTTAAGATTGGAGGTCTAACACTCAAGTGGTTTACATCATTCTTGAAAGACCACACTAACGAGATGAGACTTAGTCAGATTCCCTTATGTCGTCTCCCTCACTGACAGCAAAACCCATGTGGCTAGTCAATGCCTCATGTTACCACTGACTCCTTCCACTGTGCTTTTCAGTGCTACAATGTTGAACTCCAAATCTTATTTTACCTGTACCCAGTACACCTCGACTTCATCAATCACAACATTAATGAGGGATTTAAATAGTTGTCAGAAAACTGCTGTCTAATTTGAGATAGAACTGATGAATTGGCATTCAGATCCAAGAATGGCTCACCCTGCCATAGTCATGGCCTAAAGCTCTGGGTCTACCACCCACAAACACCCTACTGCTTGCTGATCCTTTAAACTGCAAGTCAATTCAGTCTGCAGAAAGGCCCACTTTCATTCCACCTCTTAAAACATCTTCACCCCTTTACTGGATTTCCTGCAAAGAAGCAAATTGTTGAAGCTGTGATATTGCTGCTCTACGATTATTGAAACAGTGTGCCCACAGATGTAGCCAAGTTCCTGAAAACTCATCCAGAACTGTACCACCGGGTTAATCTGCAAAATGGAAATACGAGAACACATATCCTCGAACCTGGCTTCACTTATATAGCTTTGATGGAAAAAGGATGTACAACAAATTCCTAAATTTTACCCACAATGTTCTGTGCATGACAGCACCAGCCTGCTTATATGAACTCCTGGAACCATACTCAGCGAATAGAACTCCAAGATCGTCCAATAAGTGTTTTTAGCAGCAAACGATAGCCACAAGAGCTGAGGTCTACAAATATTTTAAACAAGACTTCACATTCTGGTTATTGAGCATCACTTTTATCCACACACCCAATTAAACCTAGCACTATCGATTTGGATCCAAGATGGCTGCCTTAAGTGATGTAAGAATGGAAGCCAAATCTTCTTTTCATGGCAGGAGACAGGAATTCCAATTTGGAACCATCAGTGGCTTAAGTAAAGAAGCATCCATAGGGGAGTCCTTTTTTTAAAGCTCATTCTGATTTAGAGTTCTTTTTTCCATGAAAAGGGAGTTGATATTATTACATGCTTCAACCGCAAAAGTTGGAACTGGAGCAGCAAAAGGTTGAAGAAAATGTTGCATAGTTGCAAAGAGAGTCTGAAAGAGTGCACTGGCTTTAGAGAAGATTTTGCTATGATAGAGTTAGCAGTAACAATCACTTTGTGTTACTGACTCTGTTTAGCTAATTAAAGCAGATTAAGAAACTCTTTTGGTTGAAGATGTTTGCATTGTGCCTACAGACTTGTTTTAACACATTTATTTTCTATGAGTTCCAAAGAATAACAGTGGTTGGTATTAGACTTGCATTGTCTTTTCCACACTATAGGCTCATGAAAAATATAAAACATAGTTTTTGTCTCTTTTTCAGTTGCCACTTGGGCAGCAATCGGTTCACGTGCTTGGTGTGATACAGATATGGGAAGATTGGCAGTGTTATGAGCAGTGGATATAGGGACAACAGTTTGGGCTACTCGGTAGGAATATTGAATGTGAAACTGGAAGGGAATCAGAAGGTGATCAGAGAAATTAGTCACAATCGGAGAAGTACAGGAAAGAAGATAATACAAATCTATGATAAAATCAAATTGGTTACAATGGGGACAGGATGTGCCATGTACTCTTTTTTTAAAATTAAAATGTAGAAACAGATCTTGCCATTTTCCAAGAGAAGAAGACAAACTGGTAGTTTAAAATCAACTAAAGAATATTACAAGCATGGCCCAGTAGGGCATGAGAGAATAAGTCTGAACCCTCTTCTAAGAAAAGCTCAGCTTTACCAGGATTTTAATAAATCAAGTGGCACGCACCTGTCATAGGTGAGGACAAAGCATCTGATAAGGACACAAGGAAGTTAATTGCATAATAATTCACCATTGACAAGAAATGCCAGACCGCCAGCTATTTTTCCATCTCTATGTGAAACGATAAAACATTATTAGGAATCAATTCATCCAAATACACTGCCGAGCAGAGTTAAAAACAGGTATATGTTACAACAAGATATCCAGGGAGAGATACTGGATAGTGTCTGAAATTTTGGAAAGACACGACAGAGCATTTTGACACTTTAAAAGTGCAGCAAAAATAGCTTTTTGTCTTTATGAATATAAATAGCTGATCTAGAGCAAGGTATTCAAATTAAGCTAGATATAACAGCCTCTCTGCTAGGGCAAATGTCCTTGGGACATTGGGATGAAAGACAAGAAATGTGAGGTATTGCCATGCCACCTCGCCCCATAGTGGGGCCTTTGGGTACAAAGGCGGACACAACAACTACCTTCTTCCTAATAGGACAAGCTGGAGTGTGTTTGTGACCCCACTAGTTAACCGATTGGACAAAAGGTTGGAGGACTGCCACCATGGCTCTCTCCCAAGGCTAAAAGGGAAAAGGAAAGGAGATTGTCAGATGGAATAGCAATTGTCCCTCAGACCACGCCGGCCCCAGGTCCCCTTAACAGAACCTGAAATGGGGATGGGATCTGCAAGTCCACCTAGGAACCAGATTAATAATGGAGTGACAGAATCCTTATTTGTTGGAAACCCTCCCGGGCAGCACCAGGGTGAACATTTGGGACACAGGAGAATCCTGATCTCAGGCACAGACAAACTGCAGAGTCAGTTCACAAGAGCCAAGGTTCCGAGTTCCACAAGGCAACTCCAGGGATCAAAATGTGTGCAACACAACCATGGCCAGCTGTGCAAGGTTCCACATTATTCATAGAGGAATCAGTAAACTCAACAGATGTACCTTTTCAATTAGTGGGGAAAACAAGATTCTGACTGGAGGAGATAGATCCTGAAGCAGTTGTATCAAAATAATAAAGAACCCACTAACCAACAGATTTACTATCTACGGGAAATAAAATAAGATAAAGAAACCCAATAAAAAAAACAGCCAGGGGGAGGGAAGACTACTGTAGTGTGGAATAATAAATCATTCACAGCTGAAGCCATAGGCTTGTCTGATATTGTCAAAGTTTTGGCTCTTATCCTTTGGTTAAGAATATTTTTTGTTAGCTTCATGTTCCTTATCATTGTGGCCATGGAGTAAGGCCAACTGCCTTAGCTTTCGGAGTCACAGAGGAAGTAACAGTCTGAAGTTATATTTCAGTGTTTTTCTCAGTGTCATTGTTCCCTAGTCACCTGTTTGGAAGGAAGAGGTTTTGACTGACTCTTAATGATGTAATGTTCTCTACACCCTTCCTTAGATTGGTCTCCTCTGTTAATTTGTTCAGGGTAGGGTTTCTTCTACTGCTGCATGGTTTATCTTCTGGGAGAGTGGCGTTCCTCTTTCTCCTTATCGCTTTGTTCTCGGTAGTTCTGTTGCATGGTTTCAGTGCTGCTAGTTCTTTCCTTGTGTCAACCAGCTGGTCTGGTTCTCCTGGTTGTTACTGGTGCAGTCATGATGACCATTGAAAATGACCTAGTTTTATTGCAATGCTATTAGTTTCCTCTGGTAGCTATGTGTTTAGGTTTTAGGTTTTGAGTAGTCTGGATCCTCCTTGTTGAGCTGGTTCTAGACTACGCCGCTAACCTTTCCGGTGTCCTTTACATCCATCCACTCCGTGTCTGTGAAGGAAGGAAGTGGCGTGAGTGTTTCCACCCTGTCCAGACTGTGGGCCTCATCACGACTTCGGCGGTAACCCTTAAATCCGCTAGTAGCGCTATTACCGCCGGATTTAAGGGTCCGCCTAATCAGGGCTTCGGCGGATTTCGCCCCAGCTCTGAGCTGGGGGGAAATCCGCCGAAAATGTGCGCTATAACCGCCAGCGGGAAATCCGGCAGCGGTATTAGCGTGAAGATTCCCCATTGAGCGCAATGGGGAATGGGGCATTCCCGAATGGGCTCAGTGGGGAATGGGGACTTACATTACCGCCGAACTCGTGATCCGGCGCTATTAGCGCCGGGGAGTTCGGCGGTAGGGCTAATACTGCCCGTGCTAATAGCGTTACCGTTACCACCCAAGTCGTGATGAGGCCCTGTGTCTGCGGCATGTGCGTGGACATGCTACAGCGTCAGTGTCCCTGCTGCTTACCTCACAGGTGGAATGTATATGTGACATGAAACCTTCTCACCGGAGAACTCTGAGAATAGCAGCTGAGCATTGCGGGGAAGATTTGAGAGTAGCCTGGGTAGGGTCCCCTCCCTCTACACATGTACTATAATGATAAGAGAATAAAGACTTACCTGTGAATCCGCTGCGGTCTGCCTTCAGTATGAAAACCCAATTCCTCTTAATTTGTAAATGCAGAAGTTCCTATTTAAAAATAATAACAATAAAGCCCCCTCCCCAATGGCAAAAAACTGCACCATCTACATTGGCAAATCCAGACCTATTAGAATTGCTAGTGCTTGTAGTATTTTAATTGAAAACTACCATCAATTACCAACAGTGCTACTGAACTGTAAATAAGACAGGATCAGAATTTCATAGAAAGTCTCTCATAAGTTTAACACAGAGGTCCTGATTTACAAAGCATTTTTCTATGGGATTGAACCATTGCAAAACGGATTTGTAATCCGGCCCACAGTATCAGCCTTTCTAAGTAGGTCTGCCATACAGTTTTTGATTACGCCAGCTCTGCCATTTCTCAGAAGAGCTGCCATGCAACTCGACGGGTACATGTTGACAGCCTTAACAGAGAGCCCAACATTGGCTGGCCATAGTGCCTGAGCCCCGTTGGAACCTTGGAGAGCAGGGATAGCGCACACACTGGCATGAGATGCTTCCATTTCTGTAGGGCTTGTCATAATGCCCTCAATCAGCCACCGTTCTTAAACCTATTGCTCTTCTATGCCTGACATATGAGTGACACTGCCCCATTACTACAACCCTTTCAGAGGCACTGACCTAGTTTTCAATGTTTTCCTTTTCTGCACAGGGACATCTCTTCAGATGAGAGTAGGGCTGAGAAAACGCCTGACGCAATTGAAAGGGGCAGGTCTCGCCTATACTCATTGTATTGCTGATGCGAAACCTGCAGGCCCCATCTTTCAGTCATGTTGCGAGAGCTGGGTGGTTTAATTTGATTGTGGCAGAGATGAGTGTTTAGCATGCGGGTCACGTGCTCTAATTACATCGATGCTGACATGACCATTCACTTAGCACACTTGCCTGTGATGGGAAAAACATATGCAGTTCTCACCAGGACTGTTATACCGTCAATGCGAAAGTAATACATTTTTCAACAGGAAATATATGCTTTAAAAGGCATTGTAGGGTATTTTGCAGCCTGTCAGCTGTGCTTTTAAACTTTTCAGTGCTTTTAGGGTGTATACATGCGTCTTAATTTTCTTAAGAGAGTTTGGAGACTGCCCCTGGGTGGTAGTGGTGCGTGGTGTAAATCAACATAACATAACAAAAAATAACATAAAGAAACAGTGAAGGTCCGGTTTATAAAGTGTTAACTGGACAGTGCCAGGACATCTATGCAAGGCTGACAGTCTTTAAACAGGCCACTAGAGGTATGTGGCATATTCCTCCCACATTCAAGGGGTGGAATCTCAGACATTATGGACTTCCCCTTCAGCTTCTTCTTGCTTGTGGCAAGTATTCTTCCCAGAGGCTTGGTTCTGTGATTCCATTTGTGAGAATCGTTAGCCAATCAGATCACCTGAACACCTGGGATCTTTTGTGTATTCTGTGCATTTGTAGCGGTTGAATCCCCTCGGGGATTGGAATCCCAAAGGGTGGATAACCCCAGTTACCTATTCTGGTTAGCTATTCTGGTTTTTCATTTCGATTGATGTAGGCTTTTGCCACCCCTGTAGGAAAGTAAAGCGACTCTCAGCAGGGCCTACACTTTGAATGGCACAGAACTGGTACTTCTCAGCAGGACTTTTATCAATGATGGAACACGGATGAGGGCTTTTTTAATGGAACAATAGTGGACTCTACTGCTATCATTTTAATTTGACGGTACAGCTCTCTGGAAAAGGATGCTGCTGTTTCAATGCTCTTTTTAGCAGGGTGCACATGAGGTTTGTGAAGCAGAATGTCTGTGGATATTCCTGGTTAATGGAGTCATGCTCTGAGGGACTGTGGATGAACATTCCTTCTTTTGTGCACTAGTTTGATTGTTAGAAGGAGGCACATTGCCATGTCTGTGGGCCTCATCACGACTTGGGCGGTAACTGTAACGCTATTAGCGCGGGCAGTATTAGTCCTACCGCCGAACTCCCCGGCGCTAATAGCGCCGGATCACGAGTTTGGCGGTAATGTAAGTCTCCATTCCCCACTGAGCCCATTCGGGAATGCCCCATTCCCCATTGGGCTCAATGGGGAATCTTTGCGCTAATACCGCTGGCAGATCTCCCGCCGGCGGTAATAGCACGAATTTTCGGTGGATTTCCCCCCAGCTCAGAGCTGGGGCGAAACCCCCCATGCCCTGATTCGGCGGACCCTTAAATCCGGCGGTAATAACGCTACCGCCGGATTTAAGGGTTACTGCCGAAGTCGTGATGAGGCCCTGTGTCTTTCAGATCCAATTACATAATCTCTGACTGCGGTGTTCAAGGCCTGTTAGTGTGTGGGTGACTGCCATGATGCCCCCTTGTAAACGCACAGCTTGTGAATGCTTTGGTGTATACACTAACCCCAAGTCACGTGAGCTAGGGGGAGCCCACCTCACGTGACAAGGGAAGGAAAAGATATGTAGAAGAGGATGCCCGGAAGTGGGTCAACACAGTCCGACTCAGCAAGCAGTCTAAAGTGTCATGTATTAACTCTGCACTGCAAGCGCCAAACCATAGGAGTGTGCACCTCCGTATCCCCAGCAGGAGGTCTGCCTTCACACCTCACACTTGTGACGAAGAGCGGAACAGAGCCAAAGCCACGTGTGTGCCACGCCCCCTACAGCTCGCTCTCCTAACACCAGCTGCAACAGAACACGCGGACCGGCAGAGAGAGGCACGAAACACGGCGGGACAGCCGGAGCGAGACTGTGGAGCTAGGAACAAAGCTCCTACAAGGTGAGAGCATGGGAGAGGCACACACACCCCAGCAACCACAATATAAGCCTGTACAACACACGAGGAAACATGCAAGGTATGCCCATGTGAAACAATTTTCCAGGCCACATGGCAAGCCCTCCGAGCAGCCAGACCAGGGAAGGTAGCAGAAGCAGAACCCCCAGAGATCAATAAATGGTGACAGAGGGCTCTGCTACCACGCAGACAACGTT
Source organism: Ambystoma mexicanum (assembly GCF_040938575.1). Classification (NCBI taxonomy): domain Eukaryota; kingdom Metazoa; phylum Chordata; class Amphibia; order Caudata; family Ambystomatidae; genus Ambystoma; species Ambystoma mexicanum. The sequence goes on along the minus strand of NC_090939.1, from coordinate 810,333,237 downwards.
CATGAGGCCGTTTGACCCATATGCTACGGGTATAGCTCTCAGGTGGGAAATATGGATTCAACAATTTGAACTTAACGTGCAGGCCAGGGAAATACCATTAGGAAAGAAACAGTGCACACTGGGACTGTTGAATATTGGTGCTCTAGCATTAAGGCTGTTCAACACACTACCTAACAGGGGAGCAATAGATGACTAAGTTGCAGCGATATCAGTGTTAAATAATAAATTCAAACCTGAACTAAACCCTGATTATGAACGTTTTCAGTTCTGCATGACCAGGCAGAGAACCAAAGAACCCATCAATGATTTGCACGCATGGCTCAGGGAAATGGTACTGTACTATGAATGCCCAGACAAATTCTTCACCGCCCGAATTCAGGTCATCAACGAACTGTCATCCGACAAACTGTGAAGGGAAGTATTGTCAGAGAAGAACATATTTTTAGACCGAATCTTAGCCATGGGCAGGCTAAAGGAATGCACAGACGACCAAGTAGCTGCCATGGAAGCTACCATGCAACGATGACCCCTCAACAACATCCAGAAGGAGGAAGAAATTACGGCAGTCAGGGGCAGACCAGAAGAAGGATGACCCAACAATGCCACGCCAGGGTGAGAACCAAAGCGACGAGAGTCCTGCAAATTGTGTAACGGACACTGGCACAGAGGTGAACTGTGTCCAGCCCTAGGAGTCACCTGCAGGAAGCGCAAGAGACTAAACCACTTTACAGCAGTTTGCCTCAAAACCCGAGAGGAGCAGAACAACCAGAAACTACAAGCCACAGGGTTAAAGGGAGAGGCAAAGCCAGAGCCGTCACTGCAGCACAGATATCACCCAGCAGCAGTGACACAGATACCTCCTCGGAGGAAGAAGCATCCCCAGAGAGATGTTGCAGGTGTCGAAAAAGGACAATGAACGAGCACACATGATATTGGCCATCAAACCCCTGAAGAACAACAAAAAAGGGAAAAGGTCTAGGTGACCTGCCTGCACCATCCTGTCAGATAGAACGGCCACCAAACTCATCATAGGCAGCGGAGCGACAGTGAAGGTCATGTCCCTGCTAACATCCACAAAGATCAAACCAAGGCCCCAACTGAAGCACAAGCAAGTACAACTCTTTGTGTACGGATGCAAAAGGCCACTACCAGTAGCGTGGTCCTTCCACTCCCGCCTATCAGACAACAGGACAATGTGTCGATCCCGCACATATGTGGTTGATGCAGGTCTGGAAACACTACTGAGCTGCCTCAAATTTGTGAAGTTTTCATTCAGCATCAACACACCCGGAATCGACAACCTCCTAACAAAGCACAAAAAGCTATTCCAAGGCATAGGATGCCTCAAAGGACAAACAGTCAAACTACACATTGACCCAACGATTGAGCCCAAAGCAGTGGGGCACCGCTGAGTTCCTTTTAACATGTGTGAATCGGTAGAGAAGGAGTGAGCAAAACTAGAAGAACAAGGAATCATCGAGAAGACATCAGGCCCAAAATCATAGGTATCCCCCATGGTTGTTGCCCAAAAACGCAGCAACCAAACACAGTAAGAATTGACATCGACATGCGGCTGCCCAACGTGGCCATAGGGCACGAGCGTCACATGACCCCCACAATAAACAAGCTAATCATGGACCTAACCGGAGCAAAAATATTCAGTAAGCTAGACCTGTGCTCTGGCTACCGCCAAATACACCTGGCCTGAGAGTCATGCAACATGACAACATTCTAATCTCACCAAAGCCTCAGGAGGTACACATGATTGAACTTTGGAATATCCTCGGCTGCAGAGGTATTTCAAAACAAGACAAGGAAAGTACTGAACGACCTAGCGGGCACTACCAACATCAGTGACGATATCCTCGTCTATGGAACAATGACGGAGGAACATCACGAATGACTAGCCGCCATCCTGCAATGCATGGAAGAATCTGGCTTTACCCTGCCAAAAGAGAAATGCAAGTTTGGCAGGAGCAAACTAAGTTCCTTCGGCTATGTGTTCAATGCAGAAGGGGTGCCGCTGAACTCTGCCAAGATGTCAAACATTAAGGACGCCAAAGCTCCCACGTCAGCATTAGAAGTAAGGAGTTTTGTGGGAATGGCCACCTACTTCACCAGGTTTATCCCAGAGCTAGCAAAAATAGCTGCACCCCTGAGAAAGCTGACCCAAAATGAAATGCTGTGGGAATGGGCCGAACACCACCAACAAGCCTTCCAGTAAATCAAGGACTCCCTATCAAGCACCACTAAGATGGCGTTCTTTGACACTAACCATGCCACAGAGCTACTTGTGGACGCCAGTCCAGTGGAACTAGGAGCCGCACTCACTCAAACGTACCAGGAATGCACAGCGCACCCAGTCGCTTTTGCCACCCTTACCAAAACAGAACAGAAGTACGCCCACATAGAAAAGGAAGCTTTAGCAATACTGTGGGGATGTTGAGATTTCCAGGTCTACCTCCTGGGACAACCAGCAGAGTATTCACAGACCATAAGCCCTTAATACCCATTTTTAAAGGCTCGGCTCCTCACCCCACCAGCATGCTTGGAGAAGTGAATGCTGCAGCTGCAACCATTCAATATCAAAGTATCATACAGAGCCGGTACAGACAACCCTGCGGACTACCTGACCAGCCACCACGCAAGGGAAAGAACATGCTGTCGAAATCGAAGAACACGTGTGGCAAGTGATAGACTACGCAAGGCCAAGGTGATGACACTAGAAGAAATAGCAGAAGAAATTGTGACAGATGCTTGTCTACATCACACTATACACACCATTCAGTCAGGCAACTGGAAGAACTTCCTCGCCGCGGTAGCACACCGCACCGCAGAAGCTACATGCAGAATTTGTAATCAGACATTAACTCACCATATCAGATAAAGGAGTCATTCTAAACTTAAAGGGACACAGAACTGTGTTGCCGGAAGCACTAGAGGAGAGAGCCCTAGGACTTGTACATGAAGGCCACCAAGGTGTTGTGAAAACCCAGGAATACCTGAAGTTCAGAGTGTGGATGCCAAAAATATAAAACAGACTGACAGAGCTAGTCGAAACCTGTGCAGCGTGCCAGTCTGCGCAAAGACAGATGGCGCCTGCGTCGATCATAAGCGCACACAGAAGCAACATGAGGTAGGAATCAGTCAGTGTGGACTTCAGCAACATTGCCGGAAAGGGGTACATGTTTGTCCTGATCAATGAATTCAGTAGATACCTAGAAGGTGAGCACATCAAATCCACAGATGCACAGTCAGTTATAACAGCGCTAGAGAAGATGTTTGCCATACATGGCATGCCGCGCAAGGTGCAGAGTGACAAATGTCTTCCATTCACCAGTCGCAAACTGAAACAATTCCTGAGCAGCCTCAACATCAAACACCGAAGGATCACCCAATGCTGGCCGCAGGAGAACAGAGATGCAAAATGGTTCATGGGATCCCTCAACAAAACAATAAGGATTGCAAAGACCAACGTCAACCGTGGCTACCTGCGGTATACCGTTTTCTCCAATCCCACAGACAGACCCTGCACACCTCCACAAGAGTCAGCCCAGCGGCACTAATGTCTGGAGTGCCTATTCAGGCAGAACTACCAATACATGCAGGCTGGATTGTCTCCGAACCAGACACCCCGATCATTGAAGAAAGGAGAGAACAATGGAACGACAAAGAGACCCTCACACGTCGGGCGCAGCGCAGAAAGCTACATGCAGGAGATACAGTTTGGTGAAGAACCAAGCACCTCCAAAGAAAATGACGCTGTCCTATGAATCACATCCATGGACAGTACTCGATTCCAACCACGGCATGGACACCACCACCAGAGGGCAGGAAGTAGAAACACAGAACAAATCACACTTCCGCAAAGTGCCCCTGACACTATGGAAAGAACACAACACCCCAGAAGGCGAGAGGAGAGATGCGCCTGCACCATCCAATGAGCACCCAGAAACTAACGATGCCACGTCCCTACAAGAAGAAACACCTACGTCACCGAGTACCAATAGTGATCAGAAAAGGTGCCAAAATGAAACTGAAGTCCCAGGAAGGGCAAGTACCAAGTACAGACTTCGAGAGAAACCCAAACCATCGACCAGGCTGCAAGGATACATCCTGCACGGAATCTACCACCGAAAACAGAAGATCACGCCTAGCAAGTAAAGTGACAGGCAGGTGCCATCAGCAGATACAGAACATTGTGTTGAAAAAGGACCAAGTTTGGGAGGAATGTGGTGTATTCACTGACCCCGAGACACATGAGCGAGGGGGAGCCTGCCTCACGTGACAAGGGAAGGCAAGGGAATAAAGAGGGGATGCCCGGAAGGGGAGGAACCCAGTCCGACTCAGCAAGCAGTCGAATGTGTTGTTTATTTACTCTCGCTGCGAGCACGAAACTGTATGAGTGTGCATCACCACCGACCCGACCTCGGTATACCCAGCAGGAGGTCGGGCCTTCACACATCACAAATGCTATGCAACATAGTGCAACTTTTTATTTTGTTCAGCCATGTGTGCATTTTTACACGTGTTTATCTCTGATCATTTTAAGATGTACTGCCGGACGTACCTGATTTTCATTGTTTCATTGTCATAGCTTTTCATTTGTTTTTGATGAATTTTGTAGCTCTTTGTAAGCGTGTGTTGTTATTGTTTCTCACATTGACACTTGTTAACACCAAATGCAATGTTTATTGAAGGGATGCAGGGGGACAATATCGTTTTTAGTGATGTTTAGCTCTGAGTATGTTAAGGCAAAACAGGTATTTATGTTAAAAGGATTGTGTTTTTTGTACGATCAATGCCAGTACTTACCGCCAGGGGTGCACAATCCAGTGAAAATGGTATGGTGTTTGCCTAAGTCCCTCTCTCTATCCCTTTTGTGTTACTGAGTACCACATAATACATTTCCGACTGCCACTGCAGGAGGAACACCTTCCACCGCTGACCCGTATTTGACATTCCCTGGAAGATATTGACATCAGTGTTGCAACTAAGAGGTAATGGGGAAAAGTGGTCGCCTTCTCTCACACCCGACCTCACTTCCAGGTGTGTGTCTCTCTGCCACCTGCTGGTCAGGCCTAGAAGAACGTGGGCACGAGAGTTTTTTTTTTTTTTGCGATTCAGAGCCTAGACGCACGTCCCCCACATCATGTGAATTAAACATTAGGTTCTCCTGCATATGACGTGGAAGTGCAAGCAGGAAGTCCTTGGTGGAGTAGCATGCCGAAAACAAGACAGAGTGGGTTACTCAGTAGAACGATTTTACTGTGAGCAGGAGGGGGAGCAGGAACATGCTGAAAGGAGCACAAGCTGGAAGATAGGAGCCACGTTTAGATGGTGCCACTGACCTTCTGCAGGAGACCCAGCCCAGAGGGAGAGAATGCCTTCCTGCACAAAGAGTGTGGAGGTAAGTGTGGCTGTGTGTGCTTGTTGTGAATACAGTCTATGTGTGTTGTTGGCATGTGTGTGTATGTCTGTGTTTCTGTGTGTGAGATATATTACAGGGTTTGCGGTAGCGACCGTCTACTTGTGGATAAGTTGCACTTCGGATAGGTAGAGCAGTTTTTGGGCAGCTTATAAATTTGGCGCTGTTTGATGAATTTGAACCAAACTTTGCAAAAGAAGTATAGACCCAATTTTGTTGTGCAAAGTTTGGTTCAATTTCACCAAGAGGGAAAAAGTACTTGGGGATCCCAAAACGTTCAAAAATTCAATAGACATGAAAGAAACACATTTTGCTTGTGGCCACAGCCCAAACTGTAGGATGGATTTGCACCAACCTTGCTCAAAGATCGGCTGGCTGGTCCCAAAAGCATGCTTCTGCAAATTTGATGTTAATCTTCCAGTAGACTTTGGAAAAATGCCCAAAAGGTAGGCCACTTTTTTGGTTGATATCTTCATCTAGTCCACAGACTTACTTCCTGATTCAGATGCCACTGAGCCAATCAGAGAGTTGCGTAACATCCACAGACATATTACGCGGCCGCTGATTGGTCATTTGAGGAACGTGGGGTGCATGAAAATATTTGAAGCAGACACAATGTTGAATTCGTGAACTGCGGCCATAGTCCGGGGACATCACTGTAAAACATATTCAAGAACACATTACACTTGCCAAACAAATTAAACAATCTCTGGGGAGATGAGCGGTGATATGGATGGGATATGTCCAGAAAAAGCCAAAAATCTGATGTTTTTTCTTCTCCGAGTCTGCGAACATCTCAGATGTTCGAGGACATTGCTGTGATGTTTGTGAACTTGACAAATGTTCCAGGAGATCCATGCATTACAGCATTGGTGAAGAGTGCTTATTAGATGGCTTATCACTTTGGCGCCATTCAAGGAAACTGCATAACATTTTGCAATAAAAATATAGACCCAAATTTGTGCTGCTTCGTCAAGAGGTGGCAAAATTAGAGTGGGCATGTGAAAACCTTTGGATGGCATATAACTTTGGCGCTGTTTGATGAATCCACACAAACGTTTGCAAAAGGATTATATAACCCTTGAATGTTTGTGCAAAGTTTAAAGGGATTTTGTCAAGAGGGGGCAAAACTATAGGTGGATCCAAGCATTTTTTAAATTGGGATAGGCATGAATGGGAAAAAAATATTCTGCTCGCAGCTACAGACCGAAGTGCTGGACGGATTTGCAGCACACCTGTGCGAGGAGCATTGGCAAGAGCACAAAGGCATTCTTTTGCAAATCTGTTCAGTGTTTTATTTTTTAAAAGTGTCAAAATGGTGATATAATTTTGGTGCCTGATGCATAGTTGTGGGCGTGGCTGGTGACCACGGGTCAGATTTTCCAGAGCATGGCCATGGCCACCAGGGCCTGGCTATAGGGTTAAAGTGGGCATGGCAACCGGGCACCAGCTATGTGATTAAAGTGGGCAGTGGGCCTGGCCTCCAGCAAGTACATGTGCAAAAAATAATGATATAACTATGGTGCTTGAGGCATAACCATTGGCCATGGCCACCAAGGACCAGCTATGGGGTTAAACTGGGCATGGCTATCAGATACTGGCTATATGGTCAAAGTAGGCAATGGGCCTGGCCCCTGGCAAGGACGGTACAAGGAAAATGATGTAACTTTGGTGCCTGATTTATAGTCATGCCCCAGACAATCTGGTCATTGACAATGGCCACCAGCAACCAGCAACAGGGTTAAAGTGGGCATGGCCACCAGGGTCCGACTTTGTGCTAACATATTTGAAATTGAGATAGGAGTGAATGGGGAATTAAATTCTGCTTGTGACTACATCCCAACGTGCTGGATGAGTCTGCAGCAAACTTGTACGAGAAGCATCTGCAAGGACCTGAAAGCATGCTGTGTTTTATTTTTTACAAAGTGTCAAAATGTAGGTACAAAAAATTGTGCTATAACTTTGGTGCCTGGACAATGGGCCTCACCCCTGTCAAGGTCGATGTCTACTCTGACTTGCTTATTGGGGTCTTCAGCATGGCCGAAATCAATGCCCCATGAATTGTGGACACTGGACATGGCTCTAAGCCATATTATGGGGTATAGTAGACACTGGACCAGGAAGCAGGCTAGGTGCAGTAAATAACGGGGGTGGTTTGGGGGGGCTGGGGTGATGGTCAAGCCTCATGCGCTAGGCAATTCAACCATGACTTGCAGCCCCAGCGTGCGCTGCTGAAAATGACACACATCAGTATGCGCTGCAAACAATGTTTGTTAAAGGAGGTTTATAGTCCTTTCATATGTGTTAAAAGAGAAATTAAGAATAACTTATATACAGTGCTGTAACAACATGAAACAACCTACGAAATTCATTGAATAAAACGTTGCTAAAGGGACGGTATGGTTGGAAGGTAAATCAAAAAACCAAAGAAATTGGCCACTTATGGTAAGCTATGCAACCATAACTCGTGTCACTGCCATGCACTGCTAAAACTAACACCCAGGACATCAAAGATAACTTCACAAATGGCATTCTGCATACCATCACTGATGACATCACATATGTAACCACTTTTCTGTAACAATCATGTTGGAAAGTCCCTGTAAGGGGTTCTGCTCAGTGTGTTGCTAGCAACATATAAAAGGTGACCGGAAAGCCTCTCATGAGCTACTCTGTGCATCAAAAAATGTACTTATTGTAACAGAAACATTCTGCTAAAGTTTTGTTTCTAATACAACAATCAAATAATACATACACATAGGCAATGGCTACAGCATAAACCATAGAGCTAGAGTATCTTAATCTGGTCTGTTTGGCCCGTGGAATCATAATGCCAAGCCTATCAGAATCTTGATTAATGTTAAACTTGGAATCAAAACCTAACAATACAAGAATTACTACACACATGTTTTAGTATAAAAAGTATTTGTAGAGCATCAATGCATACAAATCTGAGGCCCACACAGGGACTCTAGAAATGAGGAAACAGATGCTATGACCAGAAAATGAGACTAAGATTAGAGTTCATCATCATGCATTAAAATTGTATTGTCTGTCTCGGGCCTGCTTATTGTTCCATATGTGTGCACTATGAGCTCAGGCAACACCTTAAGGAAAGTACCTTAAGAACATTTTGATCTATATAAACAACACCTTTAGCATATTGGTAATCATGTTTTTAATGAAGTATGAGCAAATCTAGTACTCTGCTTCAGTTATTATTGTCACTGAACAGAAACCTCCGCCTGGATATGTATGTGATATGATCAGTGATGTCCTTGATGATGCCATTTGTGATGTCATCTTTGATGTCCTCTGTATTAGTCTTAGAAGTGCATGGTGGTGGTTGCATAGCTTACCAAAACTGGCCAATATCTTTACTTTTTTCGATTTTACCTTGAAACTGTAAAGTCCTTTTAACAATGTTTTTTTCAAACAATTTCATAGCTTTTATTAGTGCAACTTAACCATAACATCATCTTTGAGGTCATGGGTGTTAGTCCTTGCAATGCACAGTGGTAGCGCGAGTTATGGTTGCGTACCTTATCATAACTGTCAAATTTCTGGGGGTTTTCGGTTTTACCTGTAACCATAACATCCCTGTAGCAAAGTTTTTCCATTGAATTTCATAGGTTTTTTAGTAGTGCAACTTAACCATAACGTCCCTTTAACAAGTTTTTGTGTTAGTGAATTTCATAGGTATTTAGTAGGGCACTTTACAACCGTAATGTTGCTTTAGCCTAGTTTTTTCAATAAAGGGGAATTGTTTTTAGTAGCGCAACTTAACCAATTTAACCATGACATCCTTTTCACAATGTTTTTTGATAGTGAATTTCATAGGTTTTAATAGGGCGCTTTATCCATAACATAGTTTTATCATAGTTTTTTTAGGAAAGGTGATAGGGTTTTAGTTTAATCACATTTGTTGTCCTTTAACAGAACCTACGGGAATACAAAGGGGTACACCAGAAGCGGCACCTTTTCACAGCACCATATACGGCCACCGAAACTGAAGTAAATGCTGGAAATATAAAAGTACACCGCCTGGATGCCAAAATGGATGAATTGCTCCTCAAATTTGCTGTCTTCAAAATTTTTGTAGAAGGACATATTATGGGGAAAATAAGCTTCACTGCCCGACTTATACATGCCCGCCTTCCCCATTTCCCAGCCCCACATCCCCGCAAAATGCGTCTCATGATAGATGCTTCGATGAGACTTCAATCCCATCTTCCCCTCACCAGCAGCTTGTTGAAATGGCAAAATCCCCAGTATATGTATCTGTTTATGGTCCCCCTTCCCTTTCCGAATAGTGGTTACGAATGTCTGCTAATAAACATTTATAATTTAATGTGTACTTATTGTATCTGTGCCCTTTCCTTTGTTTTAAGAAGGCCATTGTAAGTGTGAAGGACACATCACTAGTGGGGATGATTGCAAGTGAGGAAAATGGAGGAGTCTTACGACTGCCGCATCTGGCTGCCCTATGTGCAATCACAATGAAAGCATCTGTAGGACGCCAGTAAGGGCCACAAGTTTGCATGCACAGAACCGCCTGTAAATAGTTGCAGGACCATACGTTTCTCGGTCGCACAACTGTGCACATGCGAATCTCGTCCTGTGACGCCTGGTAACACCGTCCCTGGTCATGCTATGCAAAGAAACCTGTGATGTAGTTGTAGTAGTTGGAAACGCACACCCACGTCCTGCCAGTACCTTTGCACATAAACATTCCACCTACTGTATTGTGCTCACACCAAGCTTATGTGGAAATGTTCAATGCACGTGTGCCGTACATTTAAGTAGTCCGGGGATGGCAAGAGTATCCGTAGGAGAGCTAGGCACATGGCCACAAAATATTACAGCCAATATATGTCCCGCAGACAGGCATCCATTTTCTGCAATGTATGGAGTGTTACAGTGAGAGTGCACCCTTACAGAGATCCTACACTCTTCCTTCTACATGTAGGTATTGTAGGTAAACACTTAGGCCCACTTTGCGGTGGCACGTGCTCCACAACATTCCTATAAAAGGGTGCACCCCACAAGTGCACTGCAATCCCTGTTAGGCTATCCAGAGACGAGCAGCAGTCCACATTGGTTTGTGCAGAAATTGCTTTGTCACCAATTCTGTGCCTGCAAAGTACCTCTCCAAGTAATGGCCCCCAGAGCTTCTGCTACTACCTGTGACTCAGGAGCACCCACACCCTCACCACCAACACCTCCTTCTGAAGGTCCTGAGCAAGGTAACAGGCGTCATAATGTGGAGGGCCATCAAAAAGGAATGAGAATAAAGTATAAGGAATCCCCATTGCCTGCAGCCAGCATGAGTCGTGGGTGTGGAAACTATTTAGGACCATTGGAGATGTGCCAAAATCTCGTGCAAACCAGGTACAATGCACTGAGTGCAACATAGTAATCAGTTGCGGAAAACCTGGCTTGTACAGCTATCGCACCACCTCCATGCGGCAGCAACCGAAAGTGAACCACTAGGCAGCCTTTCGGAGGGTTGTCCCCTTCCAAGCAGGCAGTAGGTTATTTTCCTCTACAGCATCCTCTGCATCTGCTCCTGCCACCACTAGAGACACTCCAGTGGGCCACTGCATCCCACAAGAAGCCATGGAGGACATACGCACTGCAACAGACCCATACCTTTTAAAGGTCACTCTATTGTGCATATACTGCGACACAGTACTGTATAGGGGGGAACATTTTTAAGTGCTTTTGAGGCTTCGGTCCGGGAGCATGACAAAGAGTGCCCCCTACCCAAGTGCGGTGCACCCCACATCTTCTACACTCCATGTACTATTTCTTACCCCTGTGATTGGTACCCTTTGCCAAATCTCCCTTCCACTGCTGGCTTTTGTGGTGTGTCTTATAACAACAGGAAAAATGCTACAGAACCGGAAAGGGGCGTGGGGACAAAAAGGCCCTTATCAGAGCCACCTTGCACCATTTAAAAATAGAAGTTGAAAGAAAGCATATAGGCGGTGGTGCAGCCTGTGACAGCCGCATACAGAGATGGCAACTATGTGCAATGGGACTCCGGCAAAAGCATTGAACTCATATGCAAAACAAAGTGGTGGCTCTGAAAAGAGCCTTTTTGTGCTGTGTGTGTGTGCAATGTTGGAAGTGGTGAACTACCACAGGGAAAATGATTGCTACACTTGCAGGAAGTGCTGCACTGCATTTTGGATATTACGCAGAAACAGCTCATTGCCAGCATCAGTCAGATGAACTCCATCTGAACGAAAAATGTTGGTACTACGAAACATAATGTTTTCATTGTGGAAGGAGAACATGCCAACGTTGCGCAAAAAAGCACAAACAGCCCTGTTCACATTGCAATGTATTAAAAAATGATGTGTGAATTTGGAAACATTTCCATGAGTTGCCAAAATGTCTCCTTCATTGCAAACTGCAGTGAAATGCCGCTAACATGCCCTAAAATTTCCCTCCACAATGAACAATAATAATGTCTGGATGAGCGAGCGTCACCAAACTGGCACAAAGAGGACCCACATGGAGCCACTTCATCCCACGTATTCCGTACCAGTGTACAGTGACATTATGGAACACAAGATTTGCTGCCAGTACACAACGTTCTGCGTAAACTTGTACCCAATGTATCCAGGAGTCGCCCAAAAGCCAGATAGTCCGCCTACTGAACGGCACAACCATACCCATAGCCATCTCTACTCCTATTTGCAAACACACGTTCTGGCACCATCTGTTGCTACCCACCACACCAAGAAAATCATATTGACCAATCCCAACTCCTGCACATTCCCATTTCAGCCACCCTGAAAATACCCAGATGTAGCATGTGCGCACCACCAAATGGCATGGCTTTCGCGAACTTATATTTTGCTAAAGCGACGTTTAAAGAAACAATTTTTTGTGTGCTCCTTGTTAGGGATTGCTCTCTGCTTTTCCTCGTTACATTACTACACGAGTGTCTGCAGCGTTCATTGTACATAGTGCAACAGATGATTAATTTCAAAAGGGGGAAAAATATCAATGCCACTTACAAACGTCACACTAGAAGCTCTAAGGTTCTCATGGGCACAGAAGAACATTCTAGCATGAAACAGAAAAGCATACATACACTGGAATCGATAATCAGCAGTCCCATTTCCATGACAAGCACATTAAGAAGGTCAGAATGTAGCACATGCGGTTTGGCCAACTACTGTGAGGGCTTCGCCCCAGGAAAGCAGGGCCAGTTCTTCTTCCCTTTCCAGTACTCTTTTATCGGCACTCCCTGATTGGCTACTGTTAAACAATTACATACGCATCCACCATTACATCCAAGGATTGTGCATATAACGATGTAGCATCTATTGAACAGTCCATACCAACCGTTAAACACGCAGAGGTCAAATGTCCTGTCAATCAAACGCACCTGCCTGGGAAATTACAATAAAACGATCTACGATTTCAGCACCCACATACATCAGCATTGCTGCCCATCACCACACCTAGTAGGTATTACTATTTTTTGTACAGTATAGTGGCAACTGTGTAATAACTTTGTAGGAACCGGGTACCTAGCAGTGAATCTCCATAACATTCTCAAAATTTGTACTGTTGTTTCTCTCATCACCTACAATTAAATGGCTCCTACAGTGGTAGGTGGTGGCAAAGTTGCCATTTCCCCATAACGGCCATTGGTATATGGAAACGGTTACTCTGTTCTTTTGTTCCGCCAATTTTACAATGCGTTCCGCAATTAACGCACCTCCTATCAAATTTGTAAAAATTGCACACAAAATGATCATGCAGCCTTTACCACCAAACTAAGCCAAGTGCATACATTGCAAGCATAGCAGCAGTTTCCTGCCACACGTCATAGATAACAACAGTAGTTAAGCAATAAAAAAATGTATGTGTGCATTTACAACAGTAACATTCATAAATATGCATAAGGAAAGGAAAGCCCAAAAGCAATGCCTGCACTCACATAGCAAGCATACATATGCAGAGAAGGACATGCAAATGCACACACAAAAACATTCTGCTTTTCTCTCTGCACATCTTTCCACACCTTTTTCTCATCCTTTCACAATACAAAGTACTGCATTTTGAAAGTAAATAGGCCTACAGTAATACACACACGTGTTTCATAACAAGTCATACAATACACTCCCAACTAACCCAGGTACCCCCTTAACAAACACGCTTATGCTCCCAAGTGCACATTCATATCGGACGCCTTCCATTTATACACACACACTTCCTCTTCCTGCCAAGACATCCCCCTATAGTTTTGAAGAATATATTGCAGAAACGTAAGCACTATGCCATTAGCTAACATATTTTATTACCATCTTCTTATACAGGTGCAGTACCCACCTCTCTCTGGAAAGCCACTGGAGTGTGCACTTCAAAATACAGTCTGCAAAAAAGCAAACAACAAAGTAAGTACAATACCATCATATTGTAGTATATCTTACTAGAAGAGTCCACTATTGTTGTATTGTAACATATTGATCTGCGGCCATCCACCAGTATGTACATCAAACTTACTCATCACACCTCTACAGGTGCTCAGTGTTTGTTATGTCACCACCATTAGACTAATCCCCACATAGTAAGATAATTTACCGAACCGAAAGTTAGACACCACTGCACAGTGACACACACGCAGTTAAATGCCTACCCTACTATTGACCCACTCATGCACATTGCACACATATACATTTCAAATTTTGCACACCCACACCTCCCTTTCTTTGCCAACAGCTACTACACAATGCCTACCAAACTGCAACTCCGTAGAAAGCAATTCAGAAAGAGAGCCACGCAACCTAAAAACACAGAAAGTAGCCATCCACTGCAAACTGAACGTGAACAGAAAGTTGAAGGAGAAGAGGTTATTCAGTCATTAAGGAAAACTGATGCATCTACCAGTAAAAACTGTTTAGTTGATCTATCAAAATGTGAGAATGAAAAGAAAACCATTACAGTGTAACACACTACTGCTAAGAGATCACATAGAAATAGTAATGTAAGCACAAGCAAGCATTATAAAAAAAAGTAATGTTACAAAATCATTACCACCACAGAGTCCTACAGAACCTTATAAATAGACGGCAGAAATCATACACAACCCTCAAAAACTACAGCAGAAAAGTCATCCTCGAAGCTCTTGTAGAGAGTGCAAAGAGCAGGAAATGGCAATTGTTTATAGTAATTGTAAACAGAATGAAACCACTAACAAGATTAATTGGTAAATTGCAAGCACTACTTCGAAACAAATGCAATGTCAGCATATAGACCTATGGCCACATCTGTACAAGTGAGTGGAGTCATACCACCAACACAGAGCCATAATTCAATGAAGAAGCATACAAACAAGAACAAACAAACCAATTGCCTTACGTCGGAGTGGACGAGGGCATGAAAAAATACACAATACCATAATGGAAGAGGAAACACTGCTTTCACAAATATCCCCATAAAACTTAGATGTATCTCTCCATTCCACCAAAGCAACACACCTCACCTGCAAATGGCCTTGCACATCAATGTGTAATGTTTGCCAATACCTAATCAAATCTTTGCAGCAATTCCTCAATCAGTATGTCAAAGGCAACAACAAAAGAAAAAGAAAATACTACAAACTATGGACTCCTGTCCAGTATGCAACTACACTAGAAAACGAGGACATTCCTTAGCCTGTATTTCTGGACCTGCTTGCAAAAACAAGTATCAAAATGTTAGCAACCCGCCATTCGACAGTAAGAAATCTAGTTTACAAACTGTACTATGCAAAAATTCCAGCTTTAGCACTCTAGCATTTAAATGATATTCTCCTAAACAGTACAGCCAAACAAGTGCTCGATGAAATAGAGCACATCCAAAGTAAATATTGTGGAACTGAAGAGCACTTACAAACTCCAGCATTTTTAGACAACAGTACTGACAACAGTGCACCTAACAACTTTTTATATCACACATACAGAAAACAAATACAAAAGTTCAAAAGCACATCTGCTGAAATGCCACACCAAGTATGTGTGTGTTGTCTTAGAACTTTCTATAGAAAGAACACCAAAACTATAAATATAATGCAGAAAATAGAAGGCAATGAGGAATCCCAATGGTTTCAATTAGCTCTGTACCTCATAGCTGAAAAAAATAAGAAATTATGAACACCTCCATACTGTGCACATACTGCACTGCAAAACGGACAATAACCAAAGGCCTTCACAGGCAATTAGTAATAATTTGGAACTATTTCCACTGCCAAACGCGCTGCAGCAGCTTAATTTGTATGAGACCATTATAATCCAAACAGTACACCCATTTCAAGCAAAAACTACAAAATTGCCTCCCACCAAATTACCAAGAGGCATTCGTGGGAAAGTAGTTTATTTACCATTAGATCTCAAAGAAAATGTAGACAGTCTATGAGTGCAAAGGCCAATAGAACACCTTTGATTATCCTGATAAATGGTGTACCTACAAAAGATTAAAAAAATTGGCAGCAACTGGTGGACTTAAACAAAGTTAGGAAAGCCTTGCAATATCTTAAAGAGAACAATGAATACTACAAAGAAATAAACGTTGAAGAAAACCTGAAAGAAACCACCAAAATCATTCAGGATTCCTCAACAACTGGCCAATTTGAACTTCTAGATCCTACTGCAGTCTCCAATATTTTAGATCACTATACAATTCACCCAGTGCACTCCAAAAACACCATAGACGATGCATTAGAAACGTATCAAATGCGGCAAGCCAAAGGATTGCCAATCAGTATATGGGAAAAAAGTGTAGAATCATGAGGCTTTCCTCTACTCCTCCCAACTGGAAAAGGTGGAAGATACGACGAAAGATGCACACAAATAACAGCATCAGAATACCTCTCTTTACGAATGTATTCTGAAGACCCTAGATTTAGACAAAACTTGGAATACATATTTCACCTCCTCTTTGAAAGTGAACTAGCAATGCTATGTTATGGAGTTGCACACACATTGAAAATAGATTCCCACTTTCAAAACATGTCTGCTACACAGATTCTTTAAAAGATGCAAGACAAAGACGAAGTTTTACAGTCAAGTATTACGAATCTCTTGGCAAACATGTGTGGTACGAAAGAGTACTGGTTCTGACGGCACGCAGATGTACAGTGTATGCTACGCAACCTTGGCTCACCCACATGGTTTGCCACTTTAAGTTGTGCAGAGTATGCATGGGAAGACTTGCACACTTTCCTACGCATAGCAAACAAAAACAAAACAGGTG
Source organism: Ambystoma mexicanum (assembly GCF_040938575.1). NCBI lineage: Eukaryota > Metazoa > Chordata > Amphibia > Caudata > Ambystomatidae > Ambystoma > Ambystoma mexicanum. Next base: position 810,316,553 of record NC_090939.1, on the reverse strand, counting down.
CAGACATGAAAACACCAGGAGAGCTTTGCTCTCTCGATCCAGTGAATGTTTCACGCTACTTTCATCATCGCTTCGCTGCCATGCTGAACTTCACTTGCAATAAAGCACTTCCTCCCCTCGGAGAACTGGAACACTTCTTTTGGAGAAAAGACTATCAAGCCAGAGGAGCACCACACATCCAGAGGCTTTTGTGGATTAAAAGTGCACCTATATTTGGTGAGGAGAGTGATGAAACTGTTTTGCAGTTCATTCACAAATATGTCACTTGCGAAATCCCTTCGGCAAGTACACATAGTGACCTATGAACACAAATTTTGCAATTCCAAAGAAATAAGTGTGGCAAGTATTGTTGATGCAAATATAAGAACAGACGCAAATACTACATCAAATGTCAATTTGGTTTCCCTAGACCAGTTTCCACAACAGACCAAGTATACAGCTTCATGTCTTTGTTTTGACACAGTGTGAAAGGAAAATCTCATAAGAACACATACTGCATACAAAGGAGTAAAGCATCAAGGTACATAAATAATTACAATGCAATTATTGCCCTCCTATGGAATGCCAATGTTGATGTACAGAACATTACAGACAATTCCACTACAGTTGCATGATATGTCACCACCTACTTAACCAAAGCAGAGAAAACAGATCTCAAAGACCTCTGGGATGACATATCCTCTGAGAAAACACTGGCACAGAAAGTGTACAGCTTTGGCATTCAAATGCTGTCCCATATAGAATGTGGCAGCTACAATGCTGCTGACCGTTTAACCGAAACCGCCTTATATGGGAAATCTTACAACATAGTGTGGCTAGGCCTTGGCCCTGCTGCATCCAGAAAAAGAGTACTTAAATTGTACAAAGACATACAAACAATAGCCAAAAGCGATCCCAACAGCCAGAACATTTCGAAGAACAACTTATTGGACACATAGTACCCGAACAGGAGTATTACTTTAGAATATGTGTGCCTGTACCAGATAACCCAAAACTTTGCATACAAAAACAACATTAAACCAAATGAGGAAAAAGGTACATACAGAGTGGAAACTTGTGAAGGCAGCCTGGTGAAACATACCAAATGCAGCCTAATTAATCATATGAAGTTGCCATTAAAAAATCCTCAACACAAAGAACTGTACTACATGGCTCTACTCCAACTTTTCAAACCATGGAGAAAAGAAGAAGATTTATTAGCCACCTACACCTCCAATGGAGAAGGTTTCAATGCCGGTGAAAGTACAATTACAGATGAAAACTTTACATGGTACAAAACCATTTTGGACAATAAATGCCAACAAGAAGAAGAACTTCAAGCACAACTAAATGTTGACACTTCTGAGAGCAGTGAACCTTCTCCAACAGGCAGCCAAGAACCACTTGGACAGCCACTCATAGCAAAGGATGCAGTATTAGCCATGGCGGAAGTTACCGCCACTATGCTTCAGTATGAGCACTGTGCAGAAGAGTTAGCAGTACTGAAATCCCAACTAAACAATGAACAGCATACCATATTTTTCGTGTGCAAGTGGTGTAGCTGAGTCAGGTAAAACATTCTTAATAAATAAAAACTATCAGTAAATACCTCCAACAATTAACAAACAACAACCTTTCTGCTGTTGTAACCGCTCCTAATGGTTTGGCTGCCTACAACATAGGTGGAGTGACTCTTCACCAATTGCTACTCCTTCCAGTAGAACACCAAAACAAATTAGAGTACTATACACTTTCACCAGAATCTGCTATGGAGCTACGCAAAGTTTTGGAACAAATGAAAATGCTCCTAATAGATAAGGTGAGCATGGTCTCCAGTCTAATGTTGGCTTTGATTCACCTCAGATTGCAAGAGGTCCACCAAACAGACTACAAAGAACTCTTTGTAGGAAAACATGTGATTGTTTACAAACATCTCCTTCAATTAACACCAGTCAAAGGTGAACCTATCTTCAAAACCTTAGGACACAAAGAGTGCCGTAAAAGTAAGGGAAGTATCGGGAATGTAAATCTCTGGCAACATTTCCAATACAGAGCACTAACTCAAAACATGTGTCAGCCTGCAGACCTCGCCTACGCCAACATTTAAAAAAACATACGGATTGGTGTACTATCAAAGGAGGCTTAGTCTACCCTCAATACTAGATGCATCCATGAGCTGTACGGTCGTAACACATGTGCTAATGATGTCATGGAACAATTAGCTCAGAAAAATATCAGCTGTATGTCCTTAATGTCAACTCTAGCAAGCTGTGCACAATTGAATGCAACAATGCTGCAAAAACAAAAACAACCACTAGTGGAAATTCATGCCACAGACAAACTGGACGTACACGGTATGACAATACCTATGTGTCAACAAGGCATAGCACGATTACAAACCTTAGAGACCATTGCTGGTTTGGAGAAAATGTTTAAATTATGTGTCAAATGTAGAGTTATGTTAAGGCGTAACATTGACATAGAGCAAGGTTTAGTTAATGGAGCACTTGGTACAGTTGTTAGCTTCCAGACATACCCATGGGACAGCAGCATTCAGTTTGTAAACATCAAGTTTGACAAACTTGCAGGAGTCATAAATATAGGATGCACAACAATGCAATTCCTTCTTTTCAAAGACATGTATGAACGCAGAGAACAGTTTTCTCTGTCGCTATCTTATGCAGTAACTATTCATAAATCGCAAGGTCTAACTTTAGATCAAGCATTGATTGATATTGGCAGCACAGTCTTTGAAGAAGGCATGAATTACGTAGCACTGTCACGGTTACGTACACTGGAAGGACTGTATCTAGTGAATTGTGATGCAACTGCAGTCAGTGCAGACATTCCTTGCATCATAGAGTACAATAGACTATGTGCACTGTACACACCCCATCTGAAAATGTACCCTTTTCCTCAGAAACCGAAAGGTTTCAAAAGAAGGGTCATTCAGTCAGATGTTGTAAATGATTTGGCAACAGTACCATCAAAGAAATTGAAAGCAACTCATACTACATCGACTACCAAAAGCACATACAAAAGGAGTCAAAAAGAGAAACCATACCCAACTCTACCCACAAAAAAATGCCTCTGCAAAGAAACCATGTACCCTTCTATCAAAGTGCTCAGACACAGAAGTACCTGGCCTATTCAAATGTTCCAATGCAACGGGTGTTAAATGCTATGCATATGTAACAATTAATGTTCTATTCCAAATGCAGGCAATTGTGGAAAAGATTTATTTAAATGGCGCAGACGAGTTGTATTTGCAAATGCGCATCCTTCACAGAAATGCTGTAAGTAATCCTGACACCATTTTCAGTGTCTCAGGAATAAAGCAAGAATTGGACTACAGTGCTGGAATGGTGAAATTCAGTTCAAACAGACAAGAAGATCCACAGGAATTTCTCATGTACTTACTATAAATACTGGAAAGGAAAAACAGACTCAGAAATCAAATCTTTCAGATTTCCTACATGTGGAAACATACATGCACTCTGTGCAACCATGTCACTCAGGAACAAGTTCCTAACAAATGCTTTGTGTATGCATCAATACCTAACTGTGACTCCATTCTATTTCAGCAATTGGTGGAAAATGCAAAACATAGCATGGTGTGTACATCGTGCAATTCTGACATTCGTTTGACGCTACATATAAACTCACATAGTCAATATGTAATATTAATGCTGATAAGATACAATGCTGATGGAACCAAAAACAACTGCAAACTTACTGCCTTCACACACGGACAGGTATCACTTGGCAAGAAAACCTTCACAACAGTAGCCATAATCTACCACTCAGGAGACTCAACCAATGGACGCCACTATACTGCATACATTAGAAAGCAATGGTCATGGTGGGAATTAAAACAATACTTCCATCACTCTAAAGCAGAGATTAACTGCAAACCTTGCAAATGCCTACTTAATATTCTTGAAGCCAAAATGTACTCATTGATATGCAAACCTACCATACCTTACTCCCCAGCACCAACTAGTACAAGTGGACAAAAAATATTTTTCCTTCCACACTGTCAACCTAAAGCAACTTAGCATACTGCAAGCATTGACAAAATGCATTAAAGTGTGTGTTGGACATTTCTATCCCCAATGAACCCAATGAATACACTCACACAAACAATACATGTACACAAATCACAGTAGCAGTATTTTCCACAGGATACGTGGAAACGCAAGTACTAAGTATGAGGGTTCAAAACTATCCTCAGTAACCTCTGAAACCACCACGTATGCAAATCAGTCACCAGCCCTCCAAGAATAGTCATACAACTCCAAGACATATGGCCCTAGAATCACGTAACTCCATAATGGTACACTACCACTTCAGAATGTACACAGATGGCCAAGTAGCAACAGGAATGCACAACCCTTTACGAATGGGACACTGTAAACAGTTAGAATACGCTACCTGGTATCTAACTGCAACCAGAATACGACAATCTTATTTGCAACATTCAAACAACCAAACTCAACCTTCAACAATTACTGTACTACAAACATATTGTAAAACACTTCCAAAGTACGAGCAGTTACAGTACGCCAATAGGTACGTAACTACCGTCAAAATTCTGCACTAGCACAGTACAATGCCACAATACTTGCAAACCACCAACAGCAACCAAACGCTTAAAGAAACAGTGGTACAAAAAGGAAGCAGGTAAACATTTACAAAATACCACCTGCTAAACAACACCACCCATCCTACCAACATGTATAGACCACAAATTGTAAACCCTTACATTTCCTCCTTCTTCAAGAGTACACTTTAAAAAGTGCTATAAGCACTCGAAACGTGATTATCATTCATTGTGCACCATAGTGTAAGTGATTTCAATCCAGCACTCCAACTAAGTCAATGCCTAGTATGGGATGCCCAATGGAAACCCTTATTTATATATTTTTATGTCAAAAGTTCTTTTATATTTGGATGATGTACCTTTATATAACGCCCCTCTCTTTGAATCCCCCCGGTCTCACTGAACCAAGAAATAGGTTTGTTTTGCAAATTAAAAGATTTATTTGAAGAATTGAACAATATATAGATATACATTTATGAATATGAATAATATCTGAATATCACACTTATGAATTTGAACAATGATCAGCAATGGGTAATATTACAATATCAACAATCCCTTTAAGCAATTAGGAGTAGGAATAGGAGGATTAATGTAGCAGAGAATACTTTGTGCGGATTCAAGGAAATGCAATGATAGGAAAGAATGCAACACAGAAATAAACTTGATATGAATTCAACCAAAGACAATATAATCACTCTTTCCCCCTGTTATTACTGTCATGATTCCTGCCCTTCATGTCCCCAACCCTCCAAGATGTCAGGCAGGAGCCAGGCCATGATCACCTACATGGCCCCAAAGGGCCTCTCCATCCCTCCAAAGACTCACTTGGAGTCCGACTTGGTGCTTGTGGCACCAGACTCACTCACTCCCATAGGATAACATTGGGGATTAGACTTGTAGTGCGTTGATGGGGACAAGATGGATGCCCCCACATATTTCTGTTCCCAGAACTGCATGTGCAGTCTAGCCCTTTGGGTGTGGTTCAGCCCAGAGGCACCTGGGATACCCAGAGACTATTTAAGCCACACCCAGGATGAGAAACATGCGTTGCGTTTTCTGCACCTGAAGCGTGACATCACTGTGATTGGATCGGTCTCCAGTAGGCCTGCATTTTTCTTCTGCGCTCAGCTCCTGCAAGAACAAGAACACTGTTAGGAACAGCCTTACCTTGCGGCGCTTCTGCCCATCATTCATCGCTCCTTCTGTACTGCGCGCAACTTCGGCGGTGTCATTCCCATCCCGGCTCGCCGCTTCCTAAGGAAAAGGGAAAAGAACAGAAAAAAGGCATTAGTAATCATTTAGCAAATCTTCGCTTATTTTTAAAGACTGTATGAGCTTCAAACGCTTACCTGAATCCCAGCCGCTCTGGGGGAACTCTGTCTCCGGAACTTCTCATCCATCTACAAGAGGGAAAAGACACTCCAGGTTAGCGTGGAAACATCGAGAGGCGCCACATACTGCGCTTACTCACCGCATTTCTTCTTCATAACCGGCATCCACGCTGAAAACGTTGCGGCACCTAAAAGACACAGAAAAAGAACTCAGTTCAATACAAATACGAAAGGGTCGCATCACGCATCGCGCTCTCACTCACCTTCAGCGCTACTCATCTCAGCAGCAGGTCGCCATCCCCGGACGCCGGCCATCATCGAAGGAAGGAAAGGAACGAAGTTAGAGAACTGTTCAAAAGACTCATTATACTTACCTGTCGGACTCTTGCCAGAGAAGTGACTAGGCAGCAATGAGCCCACATCAATCAACGCGCCCCTGCGCTGAAAGCACGATGGAGAGCACACTTTCCAAGAAAACAAGGTGAGCTGTGGATTAAAGGGAAGGGTTGGACCCCGGGGAAGAAGGGGTTCAAGCACACAGAGACAATAGGGAGTTAAACTCTACCAATCCTTTGTTTTAGGCCCAGTCTCCAGTCGCGTAGACTCCAGGGAAGGGTTTGAGGTCATAAGAGGTCAGAACAGGCTGAGTGACGTCCCCGTGGATACCAGGTGAGCGTTACAGAATGCATAGCCATCACATCAAAATCCACCTGGGCGTCATGGAAACGTCAGAAACTGACAACTTAGCCCACATGTTGGGGCAGCTACGTTCCGAAGTACATGCAGCCAGGCAGGAGACCAACACCCTGAGGAGAGAGCTGATAGTAGCCAAAGAACGCACTGATGATTTAAGCTGGCAACTTCTCCAGTCACAAGCAGGGCATGCACCATTGCCGGGAAGCGTGCCCTCGATGCCAGCACCATCAGCCAATCCCTTTCAGATAACCCTTCCTGGGGCAGTCACCTTGGCCCTGCCCAAACGACTTACGGGGGATCCCAAGATGTTTGCAACTTTCATGAACCAGTGCTGTCTGCACTTCCTTTGTAGACCAGGGAGCTTTCCAAATGACCAATCACGGGTCACTTTTGTGCTATCCTACCTGAGTGGTAGCACCGCGGACTGGTCTGTACCCTTTGTGGCCTAAGACGATCCTTTGCTACATGACTTCAGGGGCTTTCAGCAGGAGATGGAAAAGCTGTTCGCCCTTCGTACTCATGGGCAGGCATTAGACAACAAACTTCTGTCCCTACGCCAAGGGAATCAAGACCTATTAACATACATAGCCACGTTAAATAGACTCGTAGTTGAAGCAGAATGGCCAGTGTAGAAGAGAACCACGTTATTTCATCAGGGGTTGCGGGGGGAGTTCAAGGATGTTCTTGCACAAGTAGTGAACCCCCTGAAAGACTGCTCAGAATTCATTGACCTTGTTGTTCAACTGGATCATAGGTTGCAGGACAGAATAATAGATCGAATCAGACCGGACCCTCGCTCTATGTATGTGCGTTCAAAGGACAATATTACCCGCACAACGAAAGGTTCAGGAGAACCAATGCAAATCAGGGGGTCAGATCCCCCTTGACTAAAGCGGAAAGGGATAAAAGGAGACAGCAGCAGTTATGTCTGTACTGTGGAAGGTCAGGTCATTTCCTTAAAGAGTGCCCTGTGAAGCCACCAAGGAGGACAGTAGGGGCCACGTACAAGGAAGATACCATCAAGGAATCGGAAAACTCCCCAGCCCAGCAAGTGTAGGGGTCCACTTGTCGAGCGAAGAAAGTGAACTACAGATCTTCCATTTTGCACTATTTGTGGTCTTGATCAATCACCAACAACCATCTCGGATGCATGCACTAAGAGCGTACATTGACAGTGGAGCCATTGGGAATTACATCGACCAAGATCTTGCGGCAAAGATGGGGCTTCCGTTATGCCCTAAATCAACCACCGACACTGTTACCACTGTTGACGGCACGTAAATAGCTTCTGGTCCAGTATCCCAATGCACTGCAGCTTTAACCCTTCTGTGCCAGGATAGACACCAAGAATCTATCGTTTTCAACCTCATTAAGGCACCACAGTTCCGGTTGATTTTGGGAATGCCATTGTTGGTAGCTCACAATCCTCAAATCGATTGGCGAGCAAAAGAATTGGCCTTTCCTGAGACTTGCACCCACACAAGTTATCGCCAAGAGAAACAACCAATAGACACCAGAACCTCCACGCTTGCGTCTGTGGCAATCGGCACCCTAACAAGTGAATACCAGGACTTTCAAGATGTCTTTCAGAAAGAACAGGCTAATACCCTGCCACCGCATAGACCATATGATTGCCAAATCGACCTGATACCCGGTGCACAAATCCCTTGTGGGCGGAATTACGCACTCACGGAACCAGAAAACCAGCACCTAAAGGCCTACCTTGACCAATACCTGGCCAATGGGTTCATCCGTCCCTCGAAGTCTCCAGCAGCCAGTCCTCTATTCTTCGTACCGAAAAAGGAGGGGGACTTGAGAACGTGCATCGACTATCGCACACTGAACCAGATTACCGTAAAAAACCGCTACCCCTTGCCACTGATCCCTGAATTGCTTGATCAAGTCAAAGATGCCCAAATCTACACAAAACTAGACCTGAGGGGGGCATATCACCTTGTTCGCGTAAAACAGAAGGACGAATGGAAAACCGCTTTTCGCACCAAATACCGCTTGTGCGAATATCAAGTAATGCCCTTTGGCCTTTGCAACGCGCCTGCAGCATTTCAATACTTCATGAACGATGTCCTACGGGAATTGATTGATGTCTGTGCTCTAGTGTACATTGACGATATTCTAGTATATTCCGCATCAAAGCAGGACCACTTTAAACACGTCCGATCCATATTGGAGAAACTCTGTCTACACCAGCTCTACGCCAAGCTCGAAAACTGCTCATTCCACATCTCCGAGGTGGAATTCCTTGGCTTTATTCTCAGCCCGAATGGAATCCGAATGGATGTACACAAGGTAGATATCTATCCGGAACTGGCCATCCCCAAATTCATTCAAGGGGGTTCAAAGCATGCTGGGTTTTGCAAACTTCTGCCGCCGGTTCATCCCAGGATTTTCACAAATCGTGCATCCCATTATGTCATTGCTAAGGAAAAGCAACAAAAAGTTCCAGTGGACACCAGAAGCCGAGGAAGCTTTCCAGGAACTCAAAGCAAGGTTCACATCTGCCCCAATCTTACACCACCCTCGCCCTGATCTCCCATACTTGGTGGAAACTGACACCTCAAGCATGCCTATGGGAGCTGTCCTCTCACAAAAGGACCCTGAAACGGGCCCGTTACACCCTGTTGCCTTCTGGTCGCGTAAATTCACACCCCCTGAACTCAATTACGCTATCACAGACAAAGAACTCCTGGCCATTAAGTCAGCCTTTAAGGCATGGCGGCACTACCTCTTGGGCGCCAGACACACAATCACCGTAATAACTGACCACCTGAACCTCCAGTACCTAAAAACGGCAAAGGCCCAATCCTCACGACAACTACGTTGGGCTCTTTTTTTTGCTGAATATGACTACGTGATTACATTTCAACCAGGGGTGAAAAACGGGAAGGCTGATGCCCTTTCCCGTATGGGGGTGGAAGAGCAAGGGTATCAGACACCTGACGCAATAGCAATCATCCCGAGTGACAAGCTCCTAGGAATCACAGCAACCATAACTCAGAAAGAATTACATGAAGAAATCCAAAACCTGATCAGTCCGGAGCAATTACAAGCGTGGAGTGCACAAGGAGAAAATTACATGATAAAAGATCAGTTGCCCTACTTCAGGAATCGTTTATTCTTACCAAACCAAGAACTACGAGAACAAGTCATGTCCGGTTATCATGATTCCTTGATCGAGGACCTCCCTGGAATTGCTAAAACCCTAGCCAAGGTAAATCGAAATTATTGGTGGCCCACGTGGCATAAAGACAGTATCCAATTCATCTGATCTTATGGAGTGTGTGCTTAAAACAAGTCATCCAAGCAAAAACTGGCTAAGCTATTACAACCATTGGAAATCCCACCAGCATCCTGGCACACGTTGTCCCTCAATTTTATTACTGACTTACCACCCAATCAAGGGTTTAACACTATTCTTGTGGTCGTGGACCTATTTTCAAAAATGGCACATTTCATTCCTCTTAAGGGGCTCCCAAATGCTTCCACTCTTGCAAAGGTATTTCTTGAAGGCATCGTATGGCTCCATGGGTTTCCTTCAGTTTTGGTCTCAGACCGAGGTACTCAATTTGTATCTAACTTCTGGAGAAAATGCTGCTCTATGGCCGAGATCGACATCCGGGTATCCACCAGTCACCATCCCCAAACAGATGGTCAAACTGAGAGGACAAATCAGACGCCCGAGCAGTATCTGCGTTGCATGTTACACCAAGCTGAAGGAAGCTGGATCGACCTATTATGGATAGCTGAATATGCTTATAATAATTCCCTACACACCAGCACTGGGCAGACACCCTTTTATACCATGTATGGCAGGCACCCACGTACTTCTGAGTTGGACGTTCCTACAACCCAGGAAATGCCAGCAGTCAAAACCTTGCACACAACCATTTCTCAAACCTTTAAAAGGGCAGCTGAACACCTACTTCAAACTAAGAATCGCCAAAAGAAATTTGCTGATCAACACCGAGCAAAGGCCCCCAACTACCAAGTGGGAGACAAAGTCAGGCTGACATCTAAACATGTGTCCATTAAAGGAACCCAAACTTTCTGTCCAAGATACCTGGGTCCATTCACCGTCACCTCTGTGATAAATCCTGTGGCGGTCAGACTAGCTTTGCCATCAAACATGCAGATTCATCCTGTGTTCCACGTGTCTCTCCTTAAACCTGTTCAACCCGGGACCCGGGTAGCAATGCCACCGCAGCCAGTAGTAGTCGCCAGGGAGCCAGAATTCAAAGTCAAGGACTTCCTGGATTCAAAATACGTCAGATCCAAATTATACTACTTAGTAGACTGGAAGGGGTATGTCCCCAAGACAGGACATGGGAGCCCTGTGAGTATATCCATGCACCTTGCTTGCTTAGACGATTTCATCAAAACCATCCAAACAAACCAGGACCAGACAGAACAGCCACCTTGAGAGGGGCCTTGGGGGGGGGGGTGCTGTCATGATTCCTGCCCCTCATGTCCCCAGCCCTCCAAGATGTCAGGCTGGAGCCACGCCACGATCACCTACATGGCCCTCAAGGGCCTCTCCATCCCTCCAAAGACCCACTTGGAGTTAGACTTGGAGCTTGTGGCACCCGACTCACTCACTTCCCTAGGATAACATTGGGGATTGGACTTGTAGTACATTCATGGGGACAAGATGGATGCCCCCACATATTTCGGTTCCCAGAACTGCATGTGCAGTCTTGTCTTTTGGGTGTGGTTCAGCCCAGAGACACCTGGGATACCCAGAGACTATTTAAGTCACGCCCAGGCAGAGAAACATGCATTGCGCCTGCAGCGTGACACTCACCGTGTTCGGATCGGTCTCCAGTAGGCCTGCATCTTTCTTCTGTGCTCAGCTCCTGCAAGAACAAGAACACCGTTAGGAACAGCCTTACCTTGCGGCGCTTTTGCCCATCATTCATCGCTCCTACGGCCTCCGCCCATGCACCCAATAGCCTACTCCTTCAACACACCCACTGGAAGGAAATAGAGGAGTGCATGCTACCATGTGGCCACGTAGCTTTCCTGACTACCGGTACATATGGGTACACTAACGGACTCACACAAGGCTGCATTCTCCAACCTACTTCCAAACAGGAGCCACACTGTTAGGTGCAAGGGCCATAGCCATGCACATAAGCCAGTACGCCTTTGCAGGCACAACACAGCATAATACATCAACTGCAAATACCTGTCTGCTTCCCCTGCCTGAAGCAAGGCTATGGCCAAGGCCTAGGGTACTGGGTACATGCAGAGGCCTATGGCCTCTGCCCATGCACCCAAGAGCCTACTCCTTCAACACACCCACTAGAAGGCAATAAAGGCGTGCATGCTACCATGTGGCCACGTAGCTTTCCTGACCACCGGTACGTATGGGTACACTAACGAACTCAAACAAGGCTGCATTCTCCAACCTACTTCCAAACAGTGACCACACTGTTAGGTGCAAGGGCCCTAGCCATGCACACAAGCCAGTATGCTTTTGCAGGCACAACACAGCATAATACATCACCTGCAAATACCCTCATATTGCATCCAAAGCACTCCCCATCCCCAATGGAGTCTACCTGCACTCTCCAAAAAATTATTGCTGCCTGTGCAGCTACCTCCCACTGAAGTATAAGTGAGAAGTTGCGTAAAAAGGCCCATATCACAAAACTGTGATGGTTAAAAATCCTTCCATTTGCCAATGTCTTACTGCCATCCCTGAAGCAAGACTGTGGCCAAGCTCTAGCCTCTTGGGTACATGCGGCGGCCTAGGGCCTCCACCCATGCCTCCAAGAGCCTAGTCCTAGTACACACCCACTGCAAGGCAATAGAGACATGCATGGGAACATGTGGCCACAGAGATTTCCTGACTATAGATACGTATGGGTACACTAACGGACCCAAACAACACACCACTCTCACACCTACTTCCAACCAGTGCCCAGACTGTTAGGGCCAAGGGCAGTAGCCATGCACACAAGCCAGTAGGGACTTTGCAGGCACAACACAACATAGTACACCGACTGGCAATATCCTCATAGTTTATCCAATGCACTCCCCATCTCCACTGCAGCCTGCCTGCACTGACCAAATTATGACAGTCGCCTGTGCAGCTACCCGCCAATAAAGTATATGCGAGTAGTTGCGTGCATGGAAGCATTGCATTGCAGGGTTGGAGCCCAAGGCCTATGCTCTTGGGTACAAGGGGAGGCCTGCCGCCTCTGTCCATGCACTGAAAGCCTATGCCTTACGCACAACCACTGCAACGCAAGGCAGCCAAGCATGGGAACATTTCGCCATAAACCCACCACCTTAAAAAGATGCACAAGCACAAAGTCAACATAACCACAGGCAACCCTAGGCTACAGCACAACACATGGGCAATTTCTTCGCTTCTCCCTCTTTCACCCACCCGAGCCTGCAAACCATGTTTTGCAACCCCTTCCGGTGCAGCACTATCCTCCGATACACCATGGCGCCGTTTCCCAAAAACTTTGGTGCAGAGCACGCTTCCCTCCAGTCAACCCCTAGCAGCGTCCAATGTTCACTGACAGCATGGCGTACTGCAGGCCAATGAGACTTCGGTCCCCGGAGCTAACAGGGAAATGGGTCCGCGGAGCAGACCCAGATATCACACATTTTTTGGGACATACATTTCGGTTCTTTGCAACAAAAGTACTGGTCCGATTTCCACCAAACTCACAAAAGCACACTTTCCAATGCAAGCCCCTGCCGCACATTTGGTGCAAATCCATCCAGCCGTTTGGCCTGTAGCCATGCGCACAGTTTTTGCCCATTAAGTCTATGGAAAACAAAATGTTGGGGACCCCTTACAACCCCCCCGCACGAAACCTCATCAAAGTTGGCCATATACTTTTTTTGCAAAGTTTTCATATATATATATATATATATATATATATATATATGTATATATGGACACCAGAAAGGCACAAACAGTTCTGGGATCCCACTCGCCTGCGATGCAAAATTACACACTGGCGTACAATTAAAAGTATTTTGGAGCATGTCCCTTGACCACAAGGGAGGAGAAAAGCGATCCGTTTTGCAACCTGACTGGGTTCTTGTTCACACAAAGCATAATAAAACAAACATCATTGCATTTTTGCTAGACTTAAAACTCTATGGTTCTGTTTTTTTCAACAACTCTCGCAGCCCATTAGCTCAGCCACATAGAAGATGGTAAAATGCGGCGGCCATCTTTAAATAGAAGTGCTATACTTCTAACTTACATGTAATTGAAGCTGGCTCAGAGAAAATGAACAATAATTAAACATCTAAGAGCAAAAACCATGTAAAATGCAAATACCACGTGAAGTGCAAAGTGCAAATTATCATCTCAAAAATAGATTATTTAAATCACAATAGATTAAAATACGCAATCAATTATTGCTGTTGTTAGAAAAGAAATATATATGTACATACAAAAACACATTGGAAGTACCATATTGCTCATATACAAAATTGTAAACACTCCACAAATCTGAATAACATACATAAACACCAAATATTGCACATACATATTCATAGTAATTACTAAATACTTAAATTGTAAAGTGCATAGTGCAAAACACATGAGACCATTAACCCCTTAAGTGCTAGGGATGAGATTGCTCATCCTAGGTACATGGGGTTCGGCATTAGGAGCATTTGCTTAGCAGTTAAGTGGTTAATGAAACAGGGAACCCAAACCTCATAAAAGCAAGGAATTACATTGATCCAAAAATGCATGCATAGCTGCTTAGTAAATGGCCAATCAGGTAAAAAGTGCTAGAAAAGTCACATGAGTAATGATACATGCACTATTACAAAACTGCAGCAGAAAAACAATGCTAATTGAGGGATCATAAAAGGCCCCCAAAGAAAAAACAAGCATATGACATTAGAAATGAAAAACAAATATTTAAGCATCCAAGAGTCAGAAACAACTCATGTATCCAGAAGGAAAAATAACATATTAGACACCAATGAATGTGTAGAGTTCCTCATCTATATTATGCTGTGCAGGAACTTTAGTATGGAAATCCAAGAGCGTTCTTGTCTCAAGCTGTTTCAACTTCAAAGCTCTAGCACCCGCTCTGGGGTGCTTGATAACATGAATAACTCCAAAAAATGAAAAACCATCTAATAATTAATTGTGACATTCATGAAAGTGTTTAGCAATAGGGTAGGAAAAGTCAGCATGCTTAATGGCCCGGACGGGCTGCAAAATCTTAGTCTTCAATTTGCATGTAGTGCTGCCAAAATACCAATCGCCACATGGACAACTAAGAATGTAAACAACAAAGTCTGTATTACACTTAATGTTGCAGTGTATTCTATAAGTGGTGCCAACAACAGGATGTTTAAATGTCGATAACAGATTAGCATACTGAGACACCTTACATTTGGAGCACTTACAAAATCCAATGGAGGGTTGTGGAAGCCAAGTAGCTGGTTTAACAGGAGGAAAAAAGCTAGGGACAGGTTTGTCCTTAAATGAGGGAGCTCTTCGGAAAGTAAGACAAGGGCGACCAGGCAGAATATTTGTCAAATCCTTATCTGCTTTAAGCACATGCCAATGTTTGAAAATTATGTCACAAACCAAATGTGACTGTGGCCCAAAGGTAAGAATAAATCTGAAGTCCTGCTCAGCTTTAGTGGCATGTTTTTTTAGGCTTGTGAAGTAACATGCCATGATTGAGGCCACAAGCATTAAGAAAAGTTTGCTTGATTACTTTTTTTAGAATAACTCATAATACGAAGGTTGAGCATTCCATATCAACATATCCCAAGTCTGAACAAATGGGACGAAAATGTACACATTTTCCATGGGGGATGTTGTTAATACAGGTAGCTGGATGGTTACTGGTGGCAGATAATGGTTGAATCAAACTGGTTTGCGATACTGTAGTTTGCAAACTACTGGGGTCCATATGGACTTAGACATCAAGAAACACTAATGCTACGAGATTCAGTAAAGCGCAAATTGAAATCATTAAAATTAAGAACCTACCCAGAATTCAGCCTGTCACTCCTGTCTCCTTTGCAAATAATAAACAAATCATCAATAAAACTGAATCAACAAAAAATGTTGTCTGTGAAAATATAATTTTAAGAAGACCAAACAAAATTACGTTCTTGCCATCCCACTGTCAGAGAAGCATTCAAGGTGGCAAAAGTAACCCCCATCACAGTTCCTCTCACCTAGTGATAGTAGGAGTCATTAAATAAAAAGACATTTTGATTCAAACAGAACACAATCATTTACATCTTCTAAAGTAGCTGAGAAATCTGATATCTAAAAAGAATTTGCAAGCTCCAAGACACACATCATGATCAAAGGAAGTGTACAATGACACTACATCTAAGGTGGACAACAACATTCCTTCTTCCCATGGAATACCATTCATGTATTGTAAAAATCTATAGTATCTTTTAAAAAAGATGGCAGAGTGGATACCAATAGATTCAAGGTCTCATCAACAAACATAGCCATATTTTCAAGAAGAGAACGAGAAAGAGTAACAATGGTTCTACCCTGTGGTTTGGAAAGAGACTTATGGATTTTTTGGCAAGAAATATATAGTCGGAATAACTGAAGCAGAAGGAAGGAGAAATTTGGCAGTATCCTGATCAAGAATACCAGAATCCAACG
The DNA here is from genome assembly GCF_040938575.1 of Ambystoma mexicanum. Lineage (NCBI taxonomy): Eukaryota > Metazoa > Chordata > Amphibia > Caudata > Ambystomatidae > Ambystoma > Ambystoma mexicanum. The sequence goes on along the minus strand of NC_090939.1, from coordinate 810,300,286 downwards.
ATTTCAGTAGAAGAATCAAAAGATCCCTAGTACTATCTAGAGAGGGATTGCTAGCCATTTTGGTATAGCAGGTACAATCCCACAATTGTCTGTCCGCTTCAGCTATGTTATCCAATCGATTCCGAAGGACTATATTAGAGCCATTATTGGATGGTTTCATTACGACATCCAGAAGATTTTGAAGTTGGGACAAAGCCCGCTCCTGTGCCTGTGAAAGATTGTCGGATCCTTGGCTTTAGAATGACATAATTATTTAAGAGCAGAAAACCAACACATCTTGAAAAGCTTCTAAACACACGACTGGCATAGATGGATTGAACTTGGATTTTGGTTGGATTCTACTATCTTTGCTCCAATCAGTGTTGATGTTAAAATCAGACAAATTCAAATTACTAGCATCAATTGGAATACCAAACAATTCAGCCATGTCAAACAAGATAAATCAGAAATAGATACATGTGTTCTACCTAAGCGAACTGTCTGAAGAATCTCATTTCTGGGATTAGCCTGAAATACAAATTTGGTTAATTTCAATTTTCTAACAAATTAATCAAAGCCCAACCTAGTTTGAGTATAGTTGAAACTTGTAGGACACACATTTAATCCCAACTGCAATAGATTTCTAATTGATCAACAATCTAGATATGACTAGACAGACTTACAAATTGTTTGTTTGTTTGTTTGTTTATTTGTTTGGTAGTGCGCACCAAACCCTTAGGTAGACGGGTGCAGCAGAACACAAGAAATCTTATAGCTTAGTTACAGTACAAGGTAACAGTACATAGCACAAGTCAGTGCAGTGGGAGCAAAATACAAAATACATAAAATACAAAGCAATAGCTTTGGTAAGTCAAGGAAACATTAACATGAATATCAGTATGTGCACATATACAACCTTTCATATATACGACGTCATATATCCATAGTACATACATATATAACAAAAAGGATAACCATACGTGCACAGTTACCTAAAGTACAGTGTGATTCAGCAGAAGCAGGGGTCATATAGAGGCCGGGAGTGGTAGAGGTGAATATTGTCAGTTAGATGTCATTGGTATGTAGCCATTTGATTACCTTATGTCTAAATTTAGGGTAGGGTTGTTCTAGTCTAAAGTCAACTGGTAGTTTGTTCCAACATTGTGCAGCTTTAACAGGGAAGCTGGTTCCTCCCGCTGTCGAACGTTTGAACCTGGTAATCTCCAACATAAATGAGTTGGCAGATCTTGTAGGATGGGTAGCTGTTCTCCTAGTAATTTTGTCCGCTAGGTAGGGAGGTTCTAGGTTATTCAGGCATTTGGAGGTGAGGGAAATTGCATTGAGGGGACAATGATATATAGAGAGAGGGAGATAAAAGAGAGAGAATGATGTGTCAGAGTATGTGTGCATAGCGAATGTGTGTGTTTTGAGGGGCATTTATGCTATATGGATGCATTGCACAGGGGGCATCAAAAATGTTTTCATGGTACAATGGGGGCACCAACTGACCATGTAGAACCTTGCATGGCTACTATGGGTAATGCCGTAGGACTGAGATGACTCACTAAGTCAACATAGTCAGATATTGCATGCCCCTGCCTTGCTCTCATCAGCTCATTGGAGCAACTCAACCTCTGGGCAGGGCTGACGTACTGTGATTTCGCAGAGGAGAGGATGGTCAGTGACCCAGCAGAGACCTCTGATGGAAAGACACCCAAGAAAATCCTACTGCTCTTTATCTTAGTAGTAGAAAAGAGAATGTGGACGGCTGTAAGGCCCATCCAAAGTTACCCGCAGTTGTATCTTTAACCAGGACAATCGTACATCAGAGAGGTGGGAATCTAGGCAATGAACCTTTTCCCAGAACATATTATACCTGGGAAAGTTGAGAGAAGGGGTATATCACTTCACTCCTTTCTGTAAGAAGAGCTGGATCAACTCACAGTTAGAGCGACCCAGGCTTCTAAGACTTAGGATCGGGGTGAGTGTTTTCCCAAGCCCTGCATAAATCTGATGGACAGGCCCTCAGAGACTGGACCAAGGAACCGCAAGTGCAAACGTTCACCCCCACTCAAAGAGAATGCAGACTGACACCTATAGATTGCCTGTCTGACATCTCTTGTGGAGGTGAAAGAATCCTAAAAAAAGACACTGGTCTTCAACACTTCTGGGCAGTACTATATCTCCGTCTCCTTTCCCATCAAACCGTTGTCGGACCCCATCCAAGTGGTTTGGATGGAGTTATTGTTCCAGACCTGTTCCCAGCTCTAGCCCTAGGATGGGTAGAGAACATTGAGACCAAGGGGCAGAGCTAGAAAATCCATGAGAACAGTGTGTAATGTAGTATTAGTAGTAGTGGATTTGGGAGTTTCAGAGCTCTACATGGGACCCCTGGCTTGGCCAAAGGGATATTCAGGCACATTTAATTGTCCAGATCCTCAATAGGATTCAGTATGGACATCATGCTTGCACCTGGAAGAGGGTATTCAGCGCAGAGGGCTTTCCGAATTCATGTCACTCATTCATAGAGACTGACCCAATAGTGGGTTAGCTCCACATTTTTCGGCTGGGGGACATGTGACAAATTTGTGTCTGCTATGGGGATTCTTCCAGATTTTTGAAACATTAGAAGCGCTATTAAATCGGATCTGCCAAACTGATCTGCTAAACAGCCACACTTTCAGACTACGCTTTGTTTTTTAAAAATATTGCTGACTGGTTTGAACCCAGATGCGGCTGCAGGCCATTCGGTCTATATTTGCTTCTCGACATCAGTATCTGGCAGGCCAGCACCATGTCAGCTGCAATGAGGCTACACTTTTAGAAAGTGCCCCAGCCTACGTAGTCACGCACAGCTCATTGGTTAATTATTCTGATAACTAATTTCCATTTCCTATCACTGTGAGACTAATGACTTTATTGTTCATTGGACCGTCCATATCTTACTTCACTAATCCCTATTTATATTGCGAGGTTAATGGCCAGATGGTGTGTACATGGTGCGTTGCTATTGAATGATAGGCACAATTGACTTGTGGTGTTCCTTTGAATTGAAGCACTAACCTTTTCGGCCATTTTTCCCCTTTTCTGTAATTTTGATTAGTTGCAATGTATGCCCTCGAGGGGCTGCCACCGAGGGCCATTTGCATGCCATTTTTCTCTGCTCTCCAGGAGGCGTCGGTACCTGGTTCATTTTCATTCCATTTCACAGGGGCTCTAGCCATGGTCCACTTACATGCTATTTTTTCAGGTGTTTCTATGGCTTTTATGGGGTGCCTGCACCTGGTTCACTTGGATGTCATTTTCGTGGGTGCTTATTATGCTACAATTAGGTTCTATGCCTTTGATAGGGATCAATCCCTGGTTAACATTGTTTGATTTTCGATGTCAGCTGATGGGGCCATTGCAACTCGGCCAGACACCTATCCTTGTTTTTATGTCATTCCCCATTTTGCAATGTTTCACTTCTTTAAAATGTGATTCAACCTCTTTGAAAGGGGTTGTCAGGACAGAGAGGGCCTATCGCTGTGATAGGACCTCTTTAGACACTATGGTTCACTTCCTAGATAGGTCAAGCACATTCTGGGGCCCCAAAAGATAAGGAGTGAGCATGTAGCACTAGTGTGAACACTGACCACATACTACCAAATGATTACATTCTATATAACTACTTGCATCTGGTGGATAAGATGGAAGAATGTGCCCACCATCTACTCACACCAACAAAGTGTTGGGATGGAAATGAGTATATCTCACCCCCCTAAGTGCTTTCAGGTGAGGGAGTCCCCTATGAGACAGAGTAGTGTGAAAGTGAGGAGAGAACCGCACTATGAAACTCTGTGCGAAAGTAATATAGCGTGAACAGCAGATGCATGGCATTAGGAGACACATAGAAAGAAACGTTTTGAAGTTGTGACAATAGCACAGGCTTGCATTCATGCGCTGCACCAGCCGAGCTCCATGAAAAGATTTCACTAGGCCCAACATCATTAAGGCAGAATGAATCCATATCGCCAATTCTCACGTAAGTCCACTTCCCCCATGTCCCTTCACTGTTGAAAACATTTAGTATCTTTCAGAGGAATGCGCCCTGCAAGAGTGGGAGACAACACCAGACTCTGTGCAGCGCCCATTCATCACCACTAAGCTGCCAGCAGGCCTCTAACCACCACCAGCCAGTCCAAAGCCAACTTCACACCACTGACCCAACCCCTAGACCTCTGCATTCCATGATAACCAAGTGACCCCCCCCTGTCATAGCACCAATCTAGTGACCATAAAAGAACTAAGCATGCGCAATTGTTTCTGTCCCCAGCATAAAATACATCCTTTGTAACACGAGGTACAGTGAGGGATAACTTATAGATAAAAACCCAGGTGGAGACCTTGGGTGTGAGAGAAGCGGTTTCAACGAAGCCCGGATTGTGTGGGTCAGCATGACTGTATTTCATCCTCCCTTCCTCCTGGCACCAATCCCTGAGCTGCCCAGGTGCATGCCACAGTGATGTAGAAGTAGGCTTAGTATGCTAGATTAGATGTAACACTGTATTACATGGGTGACCTAATCTTCACCAGACAACAAGATGAGCCCAGCTGATCCACGTGGAGCCTGACCGATGGCAGGAGAACCAACCAATTGTAGGCCGGCATTCCATATGGAGCAGGATTATGTATACTGTCCACCCAATAAAATATGCTAGTTTAGATCCTATACATGATGTCATCTATGATAATGTGGTCTCTCGAAACGCACTGTCAAGTATTCTGGAGTCAGAATGTTCTCGAGCAGCGGAGTCCTTTGCTGATATTTTGTATTCTGTACAATTAAACCTTGTTATCCTTGCAAGTTATCTCCTGGCTTATTTCCCTAGAGGGTTGTATTCACTCTGGAGTGTGTGTTAACAGGGACCTGCCTTCATTTGGTGATCCTGGTGACGTGATCCCATCGCCGCCGTACCTGCAGAGGTATCCAGGCAACCTCTCCGGATGGGCCGTTCCACCTACAGTGACCAGTCCCAAAATGCATGTGCTGAGTGGCCTTGTGGGAGCCGTCTTTGCAGAATCCCGCCTGCTCTTTGGAGCGGGGTGCGGCCCCAAGGAGAGGTGCAGGCCGGTTGTGGAACCCCATAAACTGAGGTCTTTGGGAAAGACTGCTATGTATAGCCTGCAAGGGATAACAAAGTAGGGTTGAGTGTATGGAGCAGTGTGAATAGTGTGAACACGCAATGACTGAAATTGAGTGTGCTTGGTTTGTGGATTGTGTTGTTTTTTTCTGGGCATTTTCTTTGTTACTTTTTAAGGATATTAGAAAAAAAGAAATGGAATTAGGGAGCCTCCCCAAGTAAGGGCAGAAGGTTGTGCCACGTGCACTGTCTCGACCAGTGCGGGAGAAATATAAGGAGAAATATAGGAGCTCTGTATAATTAGAGAGCTTCGGAAAAGTAGTGGTTGTTGTTTTAGCTTGTTATTTTAGTTTGTTTTGTTGGTGTATTTTAAAGTGTACAGAGGAGGACTAGGAAGGGCGTATGTGACGTGTGTGAGCGAATCAGGAGAGTGCAGTGATTGCATGAAAAAACTCTATTGGGGAATAGTGGTTGGGGGAAAAGTGAACTGATGATTTTTCTGTGAGTTCATTGACAGTAAGACACGTCTGAACTTTATATACTTTAAATGCTGTAAACGAATTTCTGTCTTGACTGTGGCGCAGCAGAATAGGCGTAGCACCAATACGAGACACACGCCAGACACAACCAAGGGGACAGACACGCCCTTAGACCATATATGTAAGACTTTGCCCTTGTTTTTTGAGAAAATTAAGAAATACCACAATCAATAGGTGACTGAGACTAGAGGGGGGGATGCCCCATTCCTGGCCAGAGCAAGGATCTGTTTACAAATGTGCACTGGAACACATGTCCAACTTCCTGACAGCAAAGTATAAGGGGAGACCGTTACAAAATAGATGGGAAGTATTAAACCTCTGGAAATGGATATATGCATTTGTAAAGAACACAGCAGGGGTAGCGTAAGCAATAGGGGACATCAAGAGTTTATTGGTATCCGTAGATGGAGACCAAGCAGAGTGTGTGTGGATTAAAGCAGGGTACACAGGAGTAACGTTGAGTATTGATGCCCATGACAGAGCATCATTCAACAAGATTAGGGCACGAGTATGGAATGTGCTGCAGCGCACGTTCCCAAACACCCGACATTTACAATCAATAATGCAGTGCATGATGGGGGATGAGGAAGACACTGTGCAGTACAATATTAGGGTTCAAGAGATGTGGAGAGCAGAAACGGGCATCACCTGGGATCAATCAACATCACTGTTTTATTTTATAGTAAAAAGAGGGCTCCCCAAAGAAGTGCAGAAAGCGCTTGACAAGGTAGCGGGGGTGGAAGCAAAGGGGTGGCTGGATATTCAAAGCATTATAGTTCACCACTGTAGAATAATCAAAGAGCAAGATAAGGAAACTATACACAAGTGACAAGCTGAGGAAGCGAAATGCAGCAGCTCCATTTCAAGGAGCTACAGTGGTTGGGAGAAACCCCTTCTCTTTCCCTGGTGCAGACACATACCCTGAATAGGACAGCCCACAGAGAGCATGTGCATGTCCAGTCCTGTCAATTAACCTAAATCCAGAAGAGGAATCGCTGGTGGTGGCAGAGATAGGGAACAAACAATTCAACTTCATGGTGGACGCGGGAGTGGAGAAGTCATGCATCAGTGAAGGTGACTTCCCGCTATCAGGAAAGACTCTTGACATGCAGGGATTCTCTGGGACTGTGTTAACGGTTCCATACACAAAAGATCTAGACGTCAAAGTGGGGGGGAAGGTCGTAAGCCCCCCCTCTTATACTCAGAGAGTTCTCCTGTCAACTTGCTCAGTAGGGATCTGCTAAGTAAGTTGAACATGACAATCTCATTTACAGACCATGGTATTGTCTGCGCCACACCTGGCATGTGTTCCCTAAGAGCAATGCCAGTGATACATGCCATTGCGAGTGATGTGACAGTGAGAGGTATCCCTTTCAACTCCGACATGTTCATTTACAGCATCAAAGTGCTTGCACGAGCCATCCCTCAGATCACAAGAACATGCTGGAGAGTGCTCTCTGACTTCATTTGTCGACCTATGGTATTCCCCAAATTGGTTGCGGGCACAATGCTATCATTAGACCTAGAAGGCCTGCTAGCATCTGCAAAAAGGATTGTAGTGCCATGTACTGACCCCCACTGGTGCCAATGGTGCACTGTGTTATGTATAGATCCCAATATGCCCCTATGAGAATTGACTGATGAAGACCTCTTTGAAGACAACAACAATGATGGGGAATTCATCCTTGAGAATTGTATACCCTGTGAGATCATGGTGCAATACAGAAAAGTTCAGAGACGCATCATGGCTGGTGTCGCACCACCCCCATTCAGCCAGGCAGAAATGCAGTATGTCCCTGCACATTTATGGACAAAAAACCTGCATGATGTAGGGATGCTGAAAGAAGTGACCCCTGTAAAAATCACGATCAAACTAGGGGCGGTACTCCAGCGGGTTAGACAATACCCACTGTCCAGGGAAGTAGAGGAGGGGATCAGAGAAACACTACAGGCCCTGTTACAACAATGGATCATAGTACCCTCTACTTCACCATGCAATATGGCCATATACCCCATTAAAGAGGCACCAGGGGCAGTTGAAGGATGGTCCAGGTTCTCTGCCCTCTTAATGATGTAGTACAGAAGGAGTTTCCACTCATCCCCAACCCGGCATCCATTTTGTGCAGTATCCCCAAAGAGGCAACCCATTTCACTATAATAGTTATGAAAAATGCCTTCTCAGTTCCCCTGCATCCAGACTCCCAATACCTCACAGCATTTACCCTGGGCAGAAAGTGATATGAACACACTTGTTTGCCCCAGGGGTACTGCAAAAGCCCCAGCATTTTCAACAGGATACTACACGAAGACTTAGGGAACATTAAAATACGCAGCATGATAATTCAATACGTAGATGATCTATTGGTCTGCAGTGACAGCGAGCAGAGCTGTTGAAGGGACTCTATAGCACTACTGCAGTTGGTGGCAAAGAAAGGGTACAAAGTGGACAAGGCCAAACTCCAGAACAGCCAACGGGATGTACTTTACCAGGTGCAACTTATTTCCAAGGACGGAAAAAGAATCGTCCCTGACAGGGCAGCAACAGTGCATGCCACTCCCAAACCACTCACAGTAAAAAACATGCATACATTCTTAGGATTGTGCAATTATTGCAGGGCCTGGATTCTAGATTATGCAGCAGATACGAGGCCACTCCTACAGGGCCTCAAGGAAGCTCAAAAAGAGAACAACAGAATAGAGTGGACCCAAGAGATGATAACATGTTTCAATTACTGAAAAGAAGTGATCTCAACAGCACCTGTCCTTGCCACCCCAGATTACACACAGGAGTTTTATATTTTCTCACACTCTAATGGAACACTCAGGACAGCAGTACTTACCCAGAAGAGCACAATGGGCCGTAGGCCACTAGCCTATTACAGTGGCACACTTGACTCTGTCATACAGGGACAGTTCACCTGTGAACAAGCACTTGCAGCTGTGGCCTTTGCAATTAAAAAGAGCTCCACAATTGTCATGGGGTGTTCAGTAACGTTGTATGTGGAACACTCACTATTCACGATTTTGGATTGCTCAAAGTCCACACTCACCACACAGAGAGCATCAGCTTATTAAATAATATTATCAAGCCCCCACATCCATGTAGTAAGATGCAAGACAGTAAACCCAGCCACATTCCTCACACAACCGTGCACCGCCAAAGATTTGCAACAGCATGACTATGCATCTTATGAAGGGGAAGATGATGATATCCCCAAAGCCAAAGACAGCCCCCAAGGATAGGGAGAAATCCTCTCAGTTGATGGGTCAGCATGAATTGATTAAGAGACTGGGTAAAGACATGTTGGGGTGGCAGTGGTATGCTTAGAGGAAGGAGAATATGAAACATTCGTAACGAGGACATTGCCCATACATTATTCAGCCCAAGCAGCTGAATTGGTAGCACTCATTGAAGCCCTGCCGCCATCTAAGGGGTGCTAGGTGACCATCTACTCAGACTCTACCTATGTAAACACAATGGTGCATGCAGGTCTGTCGTGCTGGAGAAGGAGGGGGTTTAGGCGAGCAGTTGGCTAACTGGTGAAGCATGCTGCCGTGCTCAACAAACTGATCTCTGTCCTCGCAGAACCTTCTGTGGTAGCGGTCGATAAATGCGCTGCACATACACACAACACTGACGAAATATCATTAGGGAGCGATGCCGCCGATGTAGCATGTGCCCACATCTGCTGAATACGTTGTAACCACATCAAGTGCCAGAACAGATACAGAGGCATACACAGCTCTCCCTATCACACAGATAATTGAGCTGCAACATAGAGTACCCCCAGAAGAACAGGATATATGGCTCAAACGTGGGTGTGTGCAATCCCCCACAGACCTCTTATGGAGACAGCAAAGTACAGGAAAAAGTAGCGATGCCCGTGGAATTATTACACACAGCTTTTGAGCAATTCCAATACCCTTCTCATAGCTCTAAGCAACACATTGCTGAAGACATTCAAGAAGATTGGTTTATCCCCAATTTGCAAGAACACCTCTCAACTATGGTCATTCAATGTACCACCTGCCAAGTGTTAAGTACAGGTATGACCCTCAGAACATTGCAAGGAACTCTGCGTGCCCCGTCAGCCCATTCCGTGAACTGCACATTGACTATGCAGACATGGGGGAACGATGCAATGGGGCACGATATTTGATTGTGGTGGTGTTGAGGCTGGTCAATGTGCCTACCCTGATGCCAAGAAGACTGCAAAATTCCTCATCTGAAAGGTCTTCTCCTGCTGGGGAGTGTGTGATGTTTTGATATCAGATTATGGCACCCATTTTTTTAATGAGCTCTTCAAGGAAATAATCACTCTTCTAGGGATCAACATCGCAAGTGTTCAATTTACCAGCCACAAGCAAATGGGGTGGTAGAAAGAATAAACAGCCTCCTTAAGAGCAGACTCCCCAAGTTATGTAACACCCTAAAAAAGAACTGGGTGTATTGCCTGCCCCTGGCACTGTTTCATCTGCGCACACACCCAGTAAGGATCACCACCTGTCCCCCCACAAAATAGTGACTGGCAGGCATATGCAGACACCCCTATCACCTGTGAGGAGAGCATCAAATGCTCATAGAGCTGCAGCAATCCTGGGGGAAGAATTTAAGCAATATCTATCTCAACTAACACATGAAATCAGATGTATTGAGAAACTGATGGGTCCACCAAACACAGAAGATTCACAAACATCAACAGCCCCACAAACTGACACAATACCCGTTCAGCCCCTGTTGCGAGGTGAACTGGTCTATGTCAGAAGCTTTGTGAGAAAACGGAACAACCCCAGGTTCCATTTGTCCTATGAGGTTGTGTTCTCCATCCCCTTGCAGTAAAGGTGAAGGGGCTCAGGTATTGGATACACCTCTCTGACATTCGGAGGGCCCCACCCGACTCGACATCAAGTGTCCAAAGTCAAGACAACACTACTACATCAGTCTGCATACTTCATTCTGACAATCTGAGTGCCTCTGAAACAGTTCAGTACATGCATTGCTGCTTGAGCACCAGCTCCTTGAATTAAAACTCTCTCTCTATCTCTCTCTCTTTCCTCCTGTACTTCCCTGTACACCTACCCATCTCGTTTTTCCCTCCCTTCCTCGTTTTTTCCCAAACAACAGGTACAATTCAGATTGAAATGACCGTGTCAAAATGTTCTTGAACTGTAGATGGAAACAGTATTAGTAGTAACAGAATGTATAATTATGATTGTGGCCTCCACTTCGTGGCCATTTTGTTTAAAGTATTAATGTTTTTATGAGGGATTTATTGGGGAACATCTTTTATCTGTGCTGACCATCTAAAAGAAGGAGGGAAGGGGACGACTGGGACCTGGAACATGAGTATACCATCCAATGTTACTGAATTACCTTCCAAAGTCACTGAATTGACCCTAGTACACTCAAATGTAACTGCCACTGAATTGACCCCTGTATTCTCCAATGTAACTGAATTCACCCTAGCCCTATATCCTCGATTGTAACAACACTGAGTTCCAGGCCTGACCCAAATGAAAGGACAAATGAAAGTGTAAAATTCAACCCCACCGAACCAAACAACATAACGACAACAATACATAACGTGACCCCTGCAAATAGTAGCAGCTCCCATACAACGGTATGAACAAGCAAATAATAACAGAATGAAAAGACAAGCGCACCTGCATAAATATGGTGCATACCATGGGTTAGGACTAGATGCAGTAGAATATATTCATCATCCCAAGCACTTGAACAGTTGGTACTCCGAAATGAATGCAATGGGAAGGAAAACTACCATTGGGAGTTGATATGTCTATTCCTTAATACCGCACGCATCTGGGGCACGCAAGGTTTTAGTACCGCAAGAAGTACCGATGACAGAGACAAAATGCCTAATTCATTTTGCACTATGTTGGATCAGAGGCACATTCCAGGCACGCAACGTCCATCCTCATTAATCCAGACGCCCGAAAATGCAAATTGAGTTCCACCAATCTCAACTGTTTGAAAGAACCTTACCTGGTGATCCAAGTGGCAAAGTGCATTAACAACAAAGGGCAAGAAATGACTCTCACTTGTAAAACCGAAGGACTTGTAGGATTCCCAGAAAAACCAATAGCTCTCGTAGAACAAGCATGTGCACAAGTATGGAAAAAACACGGAACTAAATTGACATGGATTGCAGCCATTGAAAATCCAGTAAAAGTGCACCAAGAAGAAAGTTATGAACTATGTTTTTACAATAAAGGAACTGTTTCTGTCAGGTTGAACAAGCGGTGTAAAAGAACTTTCCTAATTCCAGACCTCAGGAAAGGCACTGCAGCGCTGACAGACTATTACTGGGTCTACAGCCAGCAAGCATACTTGCACCTCCTGCCTTCTCGGAGGGGCTATTGTTCTCTAGCTATGCTGCACTCTGCCCTGTTAATAGTACCAGAAGAACAACTGAAACAGGCAACCCTGCCTGATGAAGCACCCACAGTGCCCCCAACATTCAAAGCACAGCACACAATGCCACCACCAGACTTTCATATCCTCCCTGAGAAAGAGCCCTATGACCAGCTACGGAGAAGAAAAAGATCATTGAATTACCTATCGGCAGACTCATCCGAACTGCTTGCGCAAATACCTGATGAATACAAGCTCTTTATTTCCTCAGAGACATTTTTGGCATCCCTAATACCCAGCATCCGGACACGAGCCAATGCAAAATGGCTCCAGATTGTAAAATGGGAGCTGATCCAGCTGGCTAATGATACTTACAAGGGTTCAATATCATAAGAATGGAGCTGAGGGCCCTTAGACTAATGACAAAGCAAAATAGGTACATCTTGGATCTCCTGACAGCCATGCAAGGAGGTGTTTGCAAAAAGATCGGGAGTTCATGTTGCACATTCACACCTTCCGAAGATGCTGAAAATGGGACATTGTCACACGTCATTGTAGCAGTTCTTGAACTAGGGGTGAAGAGAAAAAAGAAGCTTGTGTTCAAGAAGAAGATTGGTTCACCATGGCCTTCGGTTGGGCCCCATTATAGCTTGGAACATTGGTGAAAATGCTGGTGCCCATCATCGTGTTTATCTTGGTGATATTCTGCATGTGCCGGTTGGGTCTCTGGTGTTGTACCAAAGCAGTGCCTAATAGTGCAATGATGATGGTTTCTATTAGTAATACTAAAGTACCTTCTGACACAAAGGAAATAGAAATGCAGACTGACCAGACTGACACCCCATTCACCACATGGTCCCAATACCTGTTAGCGATGTAGTTAATAACCTATACCACACAACCATTGTTCCTCCCGCTGACCCTGAAAATGACAAGGATGTGTGGGTAGACTTGGCTGGAGGTGGGGGATGCATTTGCATGACATGTACACGTGAGCCAATATGCGCAAGCAGGGGAGAGCTTAAAACATGTATGTAGGGCATTGATGCCGATAAAAGGAACAACCGCATGGGAGGATGCAGTAAGGTGAGCCAATGAGCGTAAATATGGGGGAGTCGAATTTGTTACTGTAGAAGTAACAAAAGGGGGGAATGTTGGGATGGAAATGAGTATATCCCAGCCCCCTACGCGCTTTCAGGTGAGGCGAATCCCCTATGAGACAGTATAGGGTATAAGGGGGGAGAGAACCAAACTATGAACATCAGTGCCAAAGTAATATAGCACAAACAGCATATGCATGGAATTATGAGACACATATAAAACACGATTTTGTAGTTATGACAGAAGCACAGGCTTGCATGCCTTTCCTGCACCAGCCGAGTTCAATGGAAAGATTTCACATTGCCCAACATCATTAAGGCAGAATGAATCCACACAACCAGTTCTCACGGAAGTCCACTTCCCCCATTTCCCTTCACTGTTGCAAACATTTAGTATCTTTCAGAGGTATGCAGCCTGCATGAGTGTGAGACAACACCAGGCTCCGCACAGTGCCCATTCATCACCACTAAGTTGTCAGCAGGCCTCTAACCCCCACGCAGCCAGCCCAAAGCCAACCCCACACCACTGGCCCAATTCCCAAACCCCTGCATTTCATGATAAGGCAAGCAATCCCCTGTCCTAGCACAAATCAAGTGACCATAAAAGATCTAAGCATGCGCGACTGTTTCACCCCCAGCATAAAGTACATCCTTTTTAACACGAGGTACAGGGAGGGATACATTATAGATCAAAACCTGGGTGGAGCCCTTGGCTGCGAGAGGAGCGGTATCAGCGAAGCCCAGAATGTTTGTGTCAGTGTGACTGTATTTCATCCTCCCTTCCCCCTGGCACTAATCCCTGAGCCACCCAGGTGCATGCCACAGTGATGCAGTAGTAGGCTTAGTGTGCTATATTAGATGTAACACTGTATTTCATGAGTGACCTGACCTTCCCCAGACAACAAGATGAGCCCAGGTGACCCACGTGGAGCATTCCCGACGGCGGAAGAACCAACAATTGTAGCCTGGTATCCCATATGGAGCAGGATTATGTATACTGTCCACCCAATGAAATGTGCTAGTTTAGACCCTATACGTGATGTCATCTATGATGATGTGGTCCCTCAAAAAGCAGTGTCATGTATTCTGGAGTCAGAACGTTCTTGAGCAGCAGAGTCCTTTTGCTGATATTTTGTATTCTGTACAATTAAACCTGTTATCCTTGCAAGCTATCTCCTGGCTTATTTCCCTAGAGGGTTGTATTCACTCTGGAGTGTGTGTTAACAGGGACCTACCTTCAAAAGCCACCACCTTTCTATCCCAACTGCTTTAAGTAGTGCTTTATTATTAATGTAAATTGGTTTGAGATTATGGCCTGATAGTCCTGGACAGTGTTTTAACAACTACTTATTGTTATGCAATGACTGTTTTTTTGTTTTTTGAGATGTTGTAATGGAACGTGCCATACAACAAATGATCATTTTTGTTATTAAGTACATCTTCTGTTCGCATCCTTCCACCATTTCTCCCCACCAAGAAATGTTCCCATTTAGGTGGGCCAAGAAATCCCTGAACTTTTTGAGTATCTAGATCAAACCATTCTTTGGTGATTTCTTGAAATCAAAAATCCCCAATCTTTGAAAAATGTGTGAAAAGCTTTTGACTCAGTGGGACAGGTAGTGAATCTCTTGTCTTGGGAGGATAGCAGCTGTCAAGATTGACCTTTTACCAAAACGATTATATGTGTTTCGGGAACTGTCTATCGTGATCCCGACAAAATTATTACATGTATTCAAGGGGGGGCATTTAGATTTATGTGGGCACATAAGCTCCCGAGGGGCGCCGAAAATCTCTGCATTGTGCCTTTTACTTGGATGTTCTTTGAGATCCATATGTACAGCGATATCTAGTCACTTCTCAAATCAGCCACATAATAAATTGGCTCCCTCTCTGAAATATATCTTTTCTGTTTACTGGATTTCCAGCTATCCATAGGTTTCTGGCACTGAGTATAGAGTAAGTGTCAAAAACAAACATAGGAAATAGGGTCTTCTCTATAACACATGCAGCTATTCCTTTAATGCAAAATAATTGCCAAAACAGAATGAAATAGAGAGCTTGATGTGTTTAACTGAAAATCTAGCCCTCACATTTAACTGGCAAACTCAACTGCCAAAGGCCCTCTCCAACTATAGTGTTCACAGCAAGGACCTTGGACATCCTCCATGAGAAAACCCTCATCTTTGTCTAATTACTTAGTTAATACAGTGATAAAAAGAACCAAACACTTACTGGGGTGGGATAAAGGGTGGTCTCCCTTCACTAGGCCCAAGAAACGGAAGACATCATCTAACCTATCCCTTTGCCAAAATGGGACTAATGCAACACCCTCCACTACTGAGGCATTCCAAGATCTATATTAGAGAACTTCAACGAGTCCACCCACACACCAATGGGAGGTCAGCCATCACATCCTCAAACAAGAATGGCAGAAACGCTGATCCCCCAAAATATAGAAGCTACAAAAGCTGCAATACAAACAGCTATTTAAACAAGCATTGGCTAAAGCCAATAGTTTTGGCATTTGTAGTTGTTCATTGCATTCTATATTTAGCATAGGGGAAGGAGTAGGGAATGGCATAGCGAGAGCGAGAGCGGAGAGGAATGGCGGCACAAGGGGGTAATGAAGAGGAAGGACAGTGCCAGGAGAAGCGGAATGACAGCACAAGGTAGAATAGAATGAAAGCACAAGGGGTGAGGAATGACAGCGCATGGGGGGAATGACAGCACAAGAGGGAGGAATGACAGCACAATGGGGAGGGAATGACAGCACAAGGAGGAATGGCAGATCAAGGGGAAGGTATGAGAGCACAAGAGGTGAGATCAATGACACCACGAGGGGAGAATGGAATGAAAGTGTAAGGGGTGAGGAATTAAAGCACAAGGGGAGGAATGACACCAAAAGGGGGAAGGAATGACAGCGCACGGGGGAGAAATGACAGTGCAATGAGGAGTTGAATTAAAGCACATGGGGTAGAGAAATATCTGTGCAAGGGGGAGATGAATTACAATGCAAGGGAGAGGAATGAGCGTGCAAGGAGGGGAGGAATGACAGCATAAGGGTGTAGAAATCGCAGCTCAAGAGGGAGAGAGGAATGCCGATGAAAGGAGAGGCAGGAATTACTGTGCAATGGGGAAGGAATTACAGTGAAAGAGGAAAGGAATGACAGCATTAAGGGGGAATGAATGATAGCACAATGGGTGAAGGAATGACAGCACAAGGGGGGAGGAATGGCAGTGCTCCGTGGGAAGAATGACAACACAAGTTGAATAGAATGACAGGGCAAGGGGGAGGAATGACAGCACAACAGCGAAGGAATAACAGTGTAAGGCGGTAGGACTGACAGCACAAGGGAGAAGGAATGACAGCACACAGGGTAAGGAATGACAGTGTAAAGTGAGGAGGAATGACAGCACAATTAGGATGAAAT
This sequence comes from Ambystoma mexicanum, assembly GCF_040938575.1. Classification (NCBI taxonomy): domain Eukaryota; kingdom Metazoa; phylum Chordata; class Amphibia; order Caudata; family Ambystomatidae; genus Ambystoma; species Ambystoma mexicanum. The sequence goes on along the minus strand of NC_090939.1, from coordinate 810,283,741 downwards.
GAAAGCTCCAGTTATTTAGGTAATCACTATAAGAAGCGTGAATTGATGTTGCTTTATTTATGTGTTTTTGCAAATCAAGAAAATCTGATGTAATCTGCTATGCGTGTGTACTAGTATTGCTCAGCCTATTTAGTATCCAAGTTGGGTGAAAATCACACATTTGTTGGTTAATCTCTTTGAAGTCAGGTGGCACCCTCCAATTGAGGGTGAATTGACAGTCAAGCTTTACTGGCATGTAGATAAACACTTCTGTATATAGATACTTGACATAACCACACAGCCCACTTCACTCTGGGACAACTGTAAAGTCTGACTCACGCCCCAGTCCACCATTTCCGACCAAGACATTGGGCCTCATTAGACCCAGGCAGTAGAGGGGCCATTAACCCTCTACCGCCTCATTACGAGGTCTGCTTGCGGGTCCCGCTAAGGACGTCTGGTAAAACCAGGCGTCCTTAGCGGGACCCGCTAGCAGACCAGGATGCTAACAACAGGCCCGTCATTAAGGGCCCGTTGTTAGCATCCTCCCCATTCCCATTTGAGCCCTATTGGGGCTCAAATGGGAATGGGGATGTACCGGGTCCGGGTCCTAGGAAAGGGAATTACCGGGCCCTCCAAGGTCGGAATGGGCCGCTATTTCCCCATTCCACGAACCCGGACCCGGTACCTGGTATGGGGGTAGCCATGCCGCTTAAAGCGGCATGGCTACCTCCATACTCGTAATGAGGTCCATTGTTGCACACAGTAGATGATTCTCTTTGTAACATGTAGCACGCGAAGATAGGACAGCAGAAATTAGCACCAGTAAGCAGTTATTTTGTCATCCTCCTTGACCATTAATGAAAGAGTCAATGACCTCACACAGGTGGCTAAAACTACAGTTCAGCAAAAAGGCAATGGTAATGTAGTGTTCTTAACAAAACCCACACAAGACAATAGACTTTGTAAACAGGATTGGCACACCCTCCTGTAATATACGGTACAAAACCCCACAGTGCTTACTTGTCCTGATCTTTAGTAAAGCTTTTGAATGGGTGGACTTCTCCCAATGTTGTACTAAATAAGCGTAAGTGTGATTGGAATCTTGACAGTTAAAAGCCATTGTTGTATTTCCATCATACAGAGTGCCAAAAACCATGGAGGTAAGCACTCATGTCTGGGCCAATGATTGAAGGCACTGGGCACTACGAGAAAAATAGAGAGTACCAAAGATGAAGTATGTTATAATGTAAATCTTCTTCACTCACAAGCAGGCTCAGGACCCATGCAGGTTCAAATGGAATCTTGCTTTATTTGAACAGGTGGCAGGAAAACCAGTTGGACATGAGTTCAGTTGTAGCTGTAGGAGACACCCACGGATCCATTCTCAGGCAACCAAAGCTGAGCCCATCTGACAGTCTCAGATTGATACAGACATCACATTCACCCAATGTTCCATTAGCTGTCATGTATCTGCAGTGACCATCATTTAACATTCATGAATGGAGGACCAGCGAGACACAGCATCCTAACACGTGCTCATCTCACTCAAGCCATATGTAGCAAAGTGTAAACAAAATGGGGGGGTTTAAATGAGATTGAATGGGTACTAGGAGTGTTACAGAGAGCACATTAAGGTCTGAAGTTTAATTTGTTTCATAGAGTCCAGTATTCAGTACAACCATCAACATGTGGCCCCTTTCCCAGGGTCTATTTACCTTTTGCATTCTGGGTAAATCGAAATCACCCATGTTAAGAGGGCAGCAATAGTATTATGCTCTCTGCAGGAGTTCAACAAATGACCCCACATTGGCACGACACCTCATTCAGAAGGCTGCACCATTTATCAAGTGAAATATACAAACCACAGCACAACGTACACACAGAATCTTTCAGTAGATGTATACTGTGGAAGTATAAAGTAGGTCCCTCAACCCACTGAGCTTAGGGCCCTTTAAGAACGTGCCTATGTAAAGGATGGGATCACACAGAATAACTCCAAGTCCAAATAACCGAACCAACTCAGGAAGATGGCAAAGTACTGTTTTATTAACAATTATCTAAAACAGGGAGTTTACAATGAACATCAATGGACATACGCTCAAGTTCTCACAGCGATCTTTACACAAAACATAGTTTATATATCAAAAATATGTCAGAGGTGACGTCATACTACGTGGCAATAATGAAAAAACCTAGCAATGGTCAGGATTGACTTAAAGGGAACATCTAAGTATACCTTCTACAGGAACTGGGATTGTGATTGGCTGCCCACTATCAGGTAGACAATATATGCCTACCTCTAACTCATGTAATGTTCAGAAACATTAGATACACAGTTTCTCATATGTTTTCAAACTATAAGGTCCTTTGTTATGTGGACTACTATAATTGGTTGGCATGTTTGTGCCATGTCTGGAACAATCGGTTCACATAGCAACACGTAAGCTCAGACCCAGGTGCAAGGAGATGGGACATGACACTGCCTACCCACCCAATAAGGCAAGCATCTCTCATCGCCCATGCTCTCTGCCATTAAGATTGTCTTTGAACTTGGCCTTGCAAAGTATCCTTGTCTTTAGAATACATGGGAATGAGATCACTCACTATCGTGTTCTGGGACTCCAAGTTCGAACTCTATATTCATCCTTGGCTCAAGTGAGAGGAGACCCCGATTTGGTCCATTTTGAAGGTTTTAAATCCTTTAAATAAATTAATCTTGGCACTCTTGATGTTCCTTCTTTGCCCCTTAATGAGGGATGATTCCTCCTGCATACGTTCGGTTCTTTCCAGAATATATAGATGACCTTGGCTGCTTCAGTCTTGACTCCAGGCGAGACAACCGCACCATGCGGCCCCACGATTCTGCTTATTCTTGTTGAAACCCATTTTCCCTTTCCGCTTCCTAGGTCCTGGCTTACTAAATTGATGATACCAATGTCCAGCTTCTATATAATGGCGGCTTTGCTTGCATTCTATTCACTACGTATGGCCAGCTTCTATGATGACTTAGTCTACCTTGTGTTTCAGCATCTGTACAATTATTGAATGGTTAATTTTCTGCAGTACTTCATGCCCGTGTAATCTTCTATTTTTGTATTTAAAAGTTCACTTGATTCTTTACTTCATCATTAGTCTCTTCAGGATCTATCCATCTTCTTCAGTCAGTATCTCAGGACGTCGTACATACTCTTTTGTGACATCACTAACTTCCTTTCCTTGCTCTTTCTCATATTCTTTCTGGGAGTTCCTCCCCTAGGTTGTCATCTCTTTGGGGATACATTCGGTAGGTTTGTCTCAATGGGTATCTTCTTTCGAACACACGCTGTGGTATTGGCACAACTGCTGGTGTCAAACACGGCATGATCTCGCTTCTCCAACATATGGGAGGAAGGGGGGCAGGGTTTCCTGTAGAGGCATGCAATTGAAGAAGTGTTTCTTCGGTGTCCATATCTTCATCACCCCCCTCCCTCAAGGTGCCTGCTGTTTTGACATGTTCATCTACAATCCAGGTCCATTCAGGGTACAAAAGACCCATGGTCCCATCTACTTCTTATGATTTTTTTGGAAACAGAAACTTTGCTCCCTCAGGTGACCCGATGCTGGCCACTACGTATTTTCTGACAGCATCATCAGTCAGCTCTTTGGAGCTCAGCTCATCTTATCTTTGGCATCAATCATGATCTTCATTCCTGCCACTTTCTTTGCCGTTTTCTTGCATTGGGCAATCACCATCCTGACTATACAGAATCCAAACAATACTAGCATCAGTATTACTCCAAGAACCAAACACTGAGGAATCCATGAAAACAAGGAGGTAAACCAACTGTCATCTTCAACGTCATCTGTCTCGTCTTCCATCTTGGTATGCAGGTCTGACAACATCGTTATGGCCTCTGTCAAGATCCCATTCTGGCCATCGTGAGAAGGTATAAATGTGTAACATGATGGCCCAATGTTGGTGCAAACTCCTCCTTCCATCACTGTGATAATATCAAGGACATAACTATTCTGGGGGGAGTCATCAATCGTATGGCTCTCAGCTCTTCTTTAATGGCGTTGAATCCCTTTATGGTAGCATTGATTGTCTGCAGAAGCTCCCATCTGGTAATTTCCAACCATTTGGCATTTGCCACTGTCTGAATTGCAGTCATGAATATAGCTGTCATTATCATAGCAGTCTTGCTGAACAACTTGTGCTCTTCAGGGTTAGTTTCATAATTTGTTATTGATTTGGCTGAGAAATCATTTTCTATTTTCGTCCGTATGAGTTCAAGTGATCTTCCTTTTCTCAAATGGTCATCCACTTTTGGAAATTTACCAATGTTTAGATCGCTCTGAGGAATCACTAATGCTGGAACATGGATGAGCACCAGGGAACACATTCTGCCCCAATCATTGGGCAACTTCATCTAGGTTCTAGATCCCCAAGCCCAATATTGATCCCTAAGGATGGCTGTCCCTTCTCCCAGTCTGGGAATGTCAATTGTGGTTTTGCATTCTTTGCTATATCCCACATGGTTCTTTCCATGTCTTCGGAAGCATAGTGTTGCATTAATTAATGGGATTACAACTACAGGGCCTGATTTGTCTTCTACCCATGTCAGTAGCTTTGAGTGCTTGAGCCATGACTTTAAGCATTCATCATTCTCCTTCTTGTACATAATCTGTTTTCAGCAGATGAGCTGCACAGGGCATCATTCCATCTTCCCATCCCTTCTTGGTATGCACTCATCCATAGATCAACATCAGGACAATTCATTCTCTTCATTTCTTCAATGATCACCTCATCCTGTCCTGCAGCAGGATATACAAGCAGCTTGCTTTTCCATCCAGGCGCCTTCTCCATTTGTAGGGTCTTGATATAGTCATTCTGGTATGGAACCAACCATCTTGATCTCCATTGCAAGGTTGCCCAAATTCCTTGGAACTGCCCTCCAGTAGTACATGTTGCAAGATGTCTGAGGCATTTTGCATTGTATGCTGATGCCTCCTTCGAAATGAAAGTCCTTACTGTATTCATGGCAGAGGGGATGAGAGAGCAGTCATAGCAACTCTCATCAGATGCTCTTTCCCCCACCTTTTTCATGTGTTGGTACCACGTGTTATTCCCCAGGTGAGCTGTATTATTGTTACAGCTGTCCACTTGGACCCCGCTGCTTCTCGTCGCCAGGTTTCACTTCTCGCTGTTCGACTCGGGATCGGGACTCCCAACTTGGAGGTACCCGAGACTGCGAGCAGCGCACCAGTTGTTTGCGTTCACCGGACCGCGCAGGTAGCCCCGCCCCCGACTTCCGGGAAGGAATATCCAGCAGCTGGAGCTTCTGTCCTACGCGTTGCTTCTCTCCTTAGAGTCACGCTGCGCATCGTGAGTTCACTCTCTCCTACCTATCTAAATTCAGCTATCATTGTTAGCCTGATTACTGATTCCAACTTTCACTTTCACTTACTTCTTCTTTGTTTCTGAACTCATAGAAATCTCCATTGCTATCCTTGCCCTCCGGATCGAGTAGACGATACCTTCCTGTTTTCACAGCTACGTTTACCGGTAGTTATTCTTCACCTTCTAGTATTGAGTCCGGCATTCTCGTGGAGGTCTCTCTTTCTTCTAATCTTGTTTTTGTATTAACGCCCATTAGGATGCAACATTAGACCTTCCATTCTGCCTTCGGTTTCTACTTGTGTTAGCCTCTTATTCTGCGCTTACCCATACCTCCCGGGGGCTAATTCCTGTAGGTAAGATTTATTGCAATTCCTACGACTTCCATTCTGAACTGTATCTTAAACGTTCCCTAATCTGTTATATTTGACAATAGGCTACAGGTCTGCATTTCCCATCAGATTGAAATACAGAAGCCTAAAAGAGTAATGGTCTGTCAGGGTAAGCCTCCTTCTCTTATACTCCCCTCCTTCTGAATTGGAAATCTGAACCCATACTTACCTTTACCTCTACTTTTCTCACCCAGAATCCTACCTGATATGACTACAGACTACATTCCAAAAGGCGTGATCCTTCAGCAGTCGTTGCAGGAATCCACGCTCCCCAGCAGCACATCACAGGTTTTTTTTCCCTTCGGGGTTTCCCCTGGAGATTCCACTCCAGCCTAGCCTTTTGACTGGGTTTGAGAGGGGTTTTCAGGTAATTCCCTCTAGCTTCTTTCCCGAGAGGGCTGACTGAAGAGAAGGTAGGTGTCATTCACAATTGCCAAAAGATAATCTGCTTTCGAGTGCTTTATTATTATAAGGTTATTACAATTATCTAGGATCCTGTAAAAAAAAGTGTGTATATTAACATCTCTTCTAACAAGAGCAGGGTGAAATTGAAGTACGAACACAGAGACAGCAAGCAACCACAAGCCGATGGACATCATTATTGCCAGGTATCATGCATCTTAATCACTTAAAAAAGATATTCTCCAAAAAATGAATCTGGATATTGGTCTCTCTTCCAATTTCTGATCAAGAACTGACATTTAGGCATAACTCTGTTGCATTTATTCACTGCCTTCAATAGATTTCTAAAAGTTAATTTGAAACTCTGGAATGTCTCTGCAAGTCCTTGCACCCTCTGCTAGAATATATATTAGGATGTCTATTGAATTCCATCCCAAGTAAAGTATGTGTTAATCACTCGTTGCTTTATCTTCCTTCTTCTTAGTCATCGATCGTGTCTGCACACGTGGACATTCTTCTTCTTGTCTTGCTTCTGGATCAGCAACGGTGGGAGGGACTTTCTCACCTTTATAAACCTTCACATCGTTCAGATGCAACCAAGCTCATCTTCCTGATATTTTAACAGCTGAAGGGGACACTCCCTCAACAAAGAATGTGCCATTAAAGTGAGGCTCATGCCACTTCTGCATGACGTTTTTGATCAGGATCAGGTCCCCAACATATAACTTGAGTGGTGGTAATAGTTCACTTGGATTGGTTGCTGAATTATCTTCTTCCGTGTTCCTCGACTGTCCCCGCCGATGCTTGACTTGATTTGAAATGAAAGAAATACTGGTAGTCATACATGTCAAATAATCATGCATCTCATCACATAAAGTTTTAGCTACACTCTGGGCATCACTACTAATCCTAGACAGAGGTGTAAGGGGGGGTTCTCATGCGGGATGAGGTGGTGGTCCAACCCTGGCTGATGCCCAAGGGCTTCTCTGGCCAGGGGTAGGCAATACAGCCACCCCCTTTTCAAAGTCAATTTAATCTTGGCGATCCTCTCTTTGAGGAGGCTGTTGAGTCTCTCACATATACTGTTTGCTTGTGGGTGATACGCAGAATAGAACTTGTGCTTTATACTTAATAAAAGCCCTATTTGTTTGAATAGCTCATTGACAAAATGTGGTCCATTATCCGATCTTAGCACTTCACACACACACCCCTCCTCGGGAACACTTGGCGCACTAAAAGCTTTGCTGCTCATGTGGCCTCAAGGGGTTTACACTGACCCACTTCAATCCACCTAGAAAAGGGACACACCACCACTAATGGATAGCTATATCCATTACATGTCTGCAGCATATTGAAATAGTCAATATGTAAATGCTGAAACAGACCATTCGGTCGAGGTATTACTCCTCTAATCGTTCTCAGTGTATACCCAGCAGTAAACTTTTGGCACAAGAGGCAATTCATCATAAACAGTGCAAAGTGTTCCAACAAATTAGGAATGAACCAGACTTCTGCAATATTGGCAGCAACACTTTTTCTATTTTCATGCGCTGGCTAATGCAGCTGTTCAAGCGCAACTTCCAATAAAGTTACCAGCATCACTGGCTTTCCAGTGCTTTCCTGTCACCATAATACAATAATACTTCCGTGGGGGATAAAGAACACTCCCCTTGTTTTCATAGTTCTTGCTCTTCCTGTGGTGCGTTTGCCTTAATCTCTATTAATTGGGTTACCAACAGCATATTAAACCCCTCCTGTACTAACATGGTTGTAGCCAAATTATCTTTAATATCCTCAATATCAAAACTCAAAATTGCTGGAGAATCTGAAACCTTTCTGCCTTCCACATCTGCGGCTTCGTACCTGCAATAGATCAAATCTGTTTGTTCAAAAGGGGAGGCTATCTTCGCACAAATGGCTCTCCAGTGCAGCATGTGTCTTGAGTCTATCCAATCAAGACACATGCTGCACTGGAGAGCCATTTGTGTGAAGATAGCCTCTCCTTTTCCAACTTGACAACCCTGTGTGTACGGTTGATGTCACATAGGCAGAGATACTGTACACCTTCAATTCCTGCCCTTCATGGTTCTCAAGCGCAACAATAAGTGCAACTAATTCTATTTAGACGTTAGCCTTGCACTTGCCACCACCTTGAATTCCAGATTTGATCTATGTCTTACTACTGCGGCGCCTGAATGCCTTTCCCCACTTGGTTAATTTTCAAAGAACCATCAATAAAGATAATCTCCCCTTCTGCCAAAGCATTCTCCTTCACATGGGTTATCGCATTATAAAACTCAATATAATTTGCAAATTCATGCACATGATCACCTTCTTCTACTGGTTCAGCTACAAATGTGACTGGATTCACTATTTTATATCTTACAATCTAAATCGTTGTGTTGGAATTGATTACCTCATAAAATGAAGCTCTTCGGGATGTCAATGTGCCTTCGGGCTTCTCTAAATTGGCAAATAGAGCATGTTCCACGTAAAGGGTCATAGAGCAGCCCATGCCAATACTTGTGGACTTCTTAATTGCAAATGGGGCAGCTGCCAAAGATTGTTCACAAGGGAAGTGTCATCTCATAACTGGGTCTAAAATCCCACCGTAATATGCCAAAGGTTTATACGCTAATGTGTTTTTTTGTGTAAGCACTGCCGTCATTACTGACCCATTCATGTGTGAAAACAAATAAAAGTCCCTGCCATCATTTGGAATCCCAAAAACTGGGGCTGTACAAATTGCTTTTTCAAATTCCTCAAATCCTACCTCCATTTCTTTGGTTCATTCTAGTTTTGTTTTACCAACTTGTGCTTTCTTTAATGCTTGCAAAAGTGGCCTGGTGTATGTGCTATAAGCAAATACCCAGGCTCTAACGTAATTGCACAAACCCAGAAACTGTTGCATCTGTCTCATTGTGTTCGGTTTTGATGTTTTCATGATTGCCTCAGCTTTCTCAGGTGTCACTTTCTTTCCTTTGTGCACAATTAACTGACCTATGTATAAAACCTCTTCTTGACAGAACTGTAACTTCTCCTTGTCCACCTTATATCCTTTGTCTGCTAAAATAGTCATTAGTTGGTTAGAGTCCTGTCTACACTCATCCTGTTTTAATGCAAATCAATAGGTCATCTATGTACTGTATCACAGCGCTTTGGAGACTAATATTGCCTAGATCCATCTGTAAGACTCTGTTAAAGATCGATGGAGACTCACAGTACTCTTGAGGCAGCCGAGAGTGTTTAAGTCTTTTTTGGCAAAACATAAATGAATTCAAGTCTTGGAAGTCCTTGTGTAACGAGATATAGAAAAATGCATTTTTCAAATCAATCACTGTAAAATATTGAGCTTCTACTGGGATACTGCATATTATTGTCGCAGGATTAGGAACTAAAGAAAACTCAGCATCTACAATCTGGTTAAGATGTGTCTAATCTTGGATAAATCTTCACGACTCCCTTTTAGATTTCTTAATCGGATACGCCACAGGATTGCACAATGACTCTGATGGCACCAGAATCCCCTGATTTATCAGTGCTGAAATAGTCTGAAATATACCTTCATCAGCTTCTCGAGACATAGGGCACTGTTTTGCTTGGGGTGAAATTGCCCCTGGCTCAAGCTTTATTTTAACCTCCCCTATCTCCTTTAATAAACCTTTGTCATTGGGGCCAGTGGTTCATAGGGCACTCAGCACGTTTTCAAGATCCTCCTGAAAAAATGTTGGTCGCTGCTGCAATTATCTCTACACTTTTTGGGACTTCCCTTTCCTCTATTCTTATCCAGTATGTAATGCTCATGATGAACACCACTTTGTCATCTCTTCGGCCTTCCCTGAACATATCATCATCAGTTATGTCACTCAGTCTCTACCCCTCCTCAAGAGCCATCACTGCTCTCCATGGTCTACCTCCATGGTCTACCCTAATTGTCTATTCCTTCGAGCATTGCCATTTCTTTTCATACTATATCTGCTTCCAACTGTATAGGAATAGTCTGTCCACTCTCCTCATCCATAGGTTTTTGTGGTCTAAATAAAAACTCATCAAGTATCCTCACAATCTTTCTTACCAGGCCAGGTAGCCATGCCAACAAAATGCTTACTCCATATAGAATAATCTGTGGATCTACTGGATCGCCTTGCTGAGCCACTTGCCCTGTGAACACAAGTATGAACTCTCCCACATTAGAATTGTATATTCCTGGTGCGGAAGACACTATTCCTTAATCAGTAAATGAAATCATCATGTTAAGTTTCGTCATCAACTCTCTTGCTAAAATGTTAACTGGTGTCTGTCGTGAATATAACAAAGGAACAGACATGTCACATTCTCCTATGGAGACCGGTAATGTATCAGTAAAAGGAACTCAATTTGTAGCTCCACAGAACACTTAAGCATTCATGCCAATACCTGACATTGGGTACTTTCCCTTTCATATACATGAGCGAGCTGCTCCAGTGTCCACAAGAAAAGAGAAAGATTTTCCTCTTATCGTCACATCGATCCTTGGTTCCACTTGGGGGTCTGGTGTCACAGATAGTACTGAACACATCAAGTCACCCTGTGATCTGTCCTGTTGCGGTTACAAGCTCATCCCTGTCCCTGTGAACGGATTTCCTCCTACCACAGTGACACCTCCTATTCTATGTGTTAATATTTGTCCTGTATTCGCGTACTGCTTTTTTCCACATAGGAGCTTGTTGCGACTGCCTCTGGGGTGGATTCATTTGTACTTGTCCCTGCTGTGGCACCTGGCACTTTTTGCAGTGCTTGAGCCTGATAAGATGTGTGATCTTGGGCGAAGCCCTCTCTAGTCTGTGTGCTGTATGGAGGAGGATAAGCTGTCCCCCTCTGGAAAACTGGCCATTTTGTACATTCCCTCGGCTCTCGCATACGTGCGCAATGTGTCCTGTCATTCAACAATACTTGGGGAACCCTTCTGTTAATCCCTCCTTGGTTATATCCTCCCTGAGCACTCTGGCTCTCATTCTGTGGGTTGTTAAACCAACTTGGTTATTCGGAAATCTGCTTCCTCTTCCGCTATAACCCATACTTCTGCCTCGTGGCGTAAACCCATACCCACCTTGGTCCATAGGGCGTGGAATATTTGTCTGTGATGTACCCATTACTTCCTGCATTCCTATTCCTTCTCCACTTGTCAATACCACCCCTTCTATGGTAAATTTTGACCGTTTTTTCTGAACTAACTTGGCTTCCTCAATCTTTCTATTTTCGTCTTTCTTTTTGTTATTTTCTTGTAATAACCGGATATGGTGTACTATTGGCAACTGTATCTTAGCCCATGTCTTCGCTTTCATCCCCACTTATTTTTTCATCTGTTTCTGTACTTGTTCTGGCAATCCCTGACATAAAATGTGGTAAAGTAATGCCACTGTCCTTTCCCACATCTCGTGTTTTTCAAGTTGCCACTTCTCCTGAATATCTTGAATGTAAGCAATAGGATCTTCATCTTCTTTCATTTTGCGTGTCATAATTGCACCTGTATCTGCTGTGTCAGAATAATGTACCCTGATATCCCTCCAAAAATCTGCTCTACAATTATTATACGGCGCTCCATCATGCACTGTGTTTTGTGCAGTCACACTTGAATGTCCTGCTTTACTTCATATGTCATCAGCCCTCTCTCCAGGAATGGCTGCCAGGAATCCCTTTATGTCCCTTATGGCCAGTGTATTTCCTCCTGTCATTTTCTCTAATTCGTATATCCATTTCCCAGCCCCTGAAGTCAAACTAAGGAGCTTACATTTTAAATTATCCTTGTCCATCTGTGGCCATGGAATGTATTGCAGTCTTGCTCCTCCTTTTTCTAATGAGGGGAATTGCGTGAACCCCATCCCATAGTCGGATACCACTATTAGTCTATCCATGGCAGGGATAATCTTCCCTGTCTGTCTCCTTGTCGGCAATTACCTTAACCCCTGTTACATATGGTGGCGACTCTCCCTTCTCACTATGTTATCGTCCTTGAGGATGCTCAGGATATGCTATGGGATCTGGCGTTCTATCTTTAGGCTGCTCCAGATCTGACCATCTCACTTCCTTATCCATTTGCGGCTTCCTTCAGGGGTGCACATGCTCCCTCCTTCTACCCAAGACTTGACTCTATTTCCTTGTCCGATATGTCTAGGCCCCAACTAGTGTGACTATCATCTCCCTCACCCATGTCTAAGTTCAGTCTACTCAAAGACATTGCTGGACGTTCATCACTGAACAGGTTTCCCTCCTCACTTCATGATTGAAGTACTGGGTATCAATCACCATTCCCTTGAGTTCTATACTTGCTACCTCATCTTAACTGTTCTTAAACCCTATAGATCCTTTCTCCAATGCTTTCTGCATCATCTCTTTCTTCTTCTAGCACTATTGTAGATGCTGCTGGCATTAGTTCCTTTATCTGGAGAATTCTCTTCCACTCTGTCCCATCGTATTTCTGGGCATGTCCTCATTTGTTCCTTGCGGATGAGACTGGCATTGAAAACTCACTGTCTCCTTCTTTGTTCCATTTTTTCCTCTATTTCCCTTCGCTTTCTCACATCTCTTCGAACTCTTTCTTCGTCTTGCCTTGGTTCTTCTCTCCTTACTCCCTCCCTTCTTTCCTCTTCTTCCCTTCGTCTCTGTAACCTTTTGTCCATTCATCTTTGCGCTTCTTCCTCCTCTCTCTTACTTTCCTTTCTTTCCCTCCTTTCCCTTTCTTCTATTGCCTTTTGTCTATTGTCATACTTCCTTTGTTCCTCTGGCCGTTTTTTAACCTTCTCCTGTTACTCCTGATATATCTGTTCTTGTCGCTCCCTGATTTTCCTTCTTTGCTCATCTTCGTTTAATCTTTTATCTCATCCTTATCCTTCCTTTCTTGTTCGTCCTTATCTTCTCTTTGCCTAAATTCCTCAATACTTTTCCCCTCTATTTTGAATATTATCTGTCCTCCCATTCATTCGGTTTGTATGAGCGCTACCTCGTAAGCCTTATCTTTTTCTCCTTTCCATATCTTGATCGCTCTATCTATATCTGTCGACACATTTGACAGTTCGCTTCTTTCTTCCTTGTCGTGTATGAATTTAAAATATCTTCCTTTCTTTTATTCTCTTCCGGACTATCGTCACTCCTGCAAGCGGGGGGTGCATATATTGGATTACTACACCCAGTTGCTGCTGTTAATTCCTTTAAAGGATACAGTCCTAGCTCTTCTGTAGCAACACTCATTGCTTCAGACAAGGCAAGGGGAGCTGGGGGCTTAACGCCTTCCCCCTTTATGCTCATTGAGCATCCCCTCCTCAGGTGGCGGATCTTCTCTTTCCGCTTGATACATCTTCCAAAGTTTTAAAATCGCGATTCTTTTCTCTAATTTCTTCCCTATATGTGTGGCGTGCAAATATGTGGTCATGTGTTGCAATACCGCTTTTGACAATAATCTCCCTTGTGGCAATGGCATGATCATTTTTATCTGCTATGCCCTTTACCCATTCTGCACTATACTGTTTGAGCTTGGGCATATGTTTTTGCAGTGTCTTGCATAGGTGCATCAGAGGAGTATCCCCCTAATGACACGTCTCAATTGACTGTCAATACTTACCAGATCATTAAATAAACCTTTTATCACCCCTTTTAATGTTTTAAAACAACAAATATGAGCAAGCACCATCAATCGCTGTTCAATCCTCTTATTTCAATGCCCTATCTATTCTTTTGATTGGCGCCAATCGTTTTGCTACACTTTATCTTTAATCACTGTTACCTTTTCAACTCTTTACAATTTCTATCGCTCCTTGATACTTTATTCAACAAACAACATTTAGACTAGTCAGACATTTACATATTATAAACACTGTGATCACCTTCCAACTTATTTGTCTTATTTATAAAGATGGGGTACTACTTATCTTGCCTTTACTTTTACCCTGTACAGGGTTTGAGACATCACCTTACGCAGTCCTCACCTGTGCGTTTTTTATTTCTCTCTACTCCTGTTGGAGTTTGAAATGTCTCCTTCCAATTCCCTTGTATTAGGACTCATAGGCGGTCTCTCTCATCTCCACAATTATTTCCTGTTACTGAAAATATATCACAATCCCATCCCTTTATTTTCCATTCCCCTTTGTCTACTCACCATTCATTAATCGACTCCAGGCCGTCGGTATCAACTCCTCCTCCAATCCAACCACTTTGCCTTCTGTCCGCAGAGCGCCCATGGAAACCGTGTAGGAATTTCTTCAAAGGGAGACCTGCCCACCGTCTCGGTTCTTCTTGCAAGTTTATTTCTATTCAACCGCTCGCCACAGGAAACTCTGCGATCTTCCAGCTAGCGCAGATTGGATGAGGAGACACAGAGAGTGTCATGGGCACAGGTTTGTGAGAAAGGATTCTGAGAGCATTATCTGTGGGTACAGAACTCAAGAGGAGGATGGGTAGAACTCTCTGTTGTGGTCCTAGTTCCCTAAGTGGAACATCGGGCCAGTATTATTGTTGCAGATCATAGACAACAAAGAGAAGTCTACGAAAAAAATGAACATTTCGTATACTTCTCTTTGTTGTCCATGATCTGCAACAATAATACCGGCCCGATGTTCCACTTAAGGAACTAGGACCGCAACAGAACATTCTACCCATACTCCTCCCAACCACTCTGTGCCCCCTCATCCATTATCTGTCCTCATCAACTACAAACCCCCCAAAAATAAAAAATAAAATGCTTTCGTAAAAACACCTGTCGTAAAAATGCCCATTGATGATATGACAATAATAATAATAATATTGCCAAGCATGCTGTTTTTCAGATATAGCCGATGTTATAATCATTACAATTTTAAAAAAGGCATTCCTAACCCATTACTGTTTGTGGGATGGAAATGCAAATGGTGCAGCAGCAAATAACACATCCACTGAATAACGGCCCTTCTGTTCATTATTTATCATAGGAGTGATAATGTACATCATCACCCTTTGGGAGCTGGGCAGCATCTTTTTGTGGGCTACATCGTTTTGCGCAGTAAGTGCAATGGAGGTGCACCCCTACGGTTGAAGCACAAGCCTGTTTTAACCTAAAGTCGAAGGGATGTATTTTTACCAAGAACCTCTGAGATGTGTAAAAAATAACTAGTTTTCCAAAACGAATTCTGCCTTGCATTCAGAAGATATTTAATACCTATGACATATCGCATGAAGTAAATAATTCATGAACCCATGATCAGGCTTTACCATCCAAATCATAATAAATCCCCTTGATAGAATACAAGCAGCACCCTGGGAGTTTATAGGAAACACTTTGCTGAAGATGAGAGACATATTAAGAGGATGAGTAAAACGTTTAGAGAGCTATAGCAAAGACATTGGAACAGAGAATATATTAAAGAGAGAAAAGGGGTTCATTTGTGGAAGAATAGAGGTGCAGTGTGGGAGATGAGAGAATGATTACAGCTACGAGAAAACAGTTTATGAGAGGATGGAGGAACATTAAAGGACCTTGAGAGACACAATATGGGACTATGGAGGAAACTAAGTGAAAGTGAGAGCTGTGTTTGGGTGACGATTGTCACACTATTTAAAGATCAAATAGGCAATAAAGAATATGGTAAACGTTGGGAGAATATGAGACCCATTTGATGAAGATTTAAAAGTATTGGGGGATGTGAGAGTCATGATGAGGGTAACAATTGATCCACTATGAACAGGTCAGAGGCCTAATGTGGGAATTTCAGAGACGTATTTGGTTGGGTGATCATCTGGCAAGTCCTAAATATTACCCCCCACATTTGGCACTTGTGGAAAGGTGCCTATAGCCTATTGCCCATCTCGCTGTCTCTCAATGTAGTTGCACCAGTCCAATCTTGCTGTGTCTTCACTCTGATGCTGAGGCCACTGTACTAATTTCCTCGCCAAGCAGAGAGGGAACTCTGTGCCTTACTCCCTCCTCCAATTGACACAGAGACACGTCATTTACTTCCAGGTTGTATGCCTCCCCATCCCCACAGTGACTGCTGACACATGGATTGTTGTGGCATAGATACTCACAGTGAAGGGTGTGGCCATGATCCCAATGGCCATACAGATCAAAGGATAAGGATCCTGTCTCAAGGTGGAAGGTTGGCACTGAGCTAGTATGTTCGGAAATTAACAATGAGTTAATGCATCAAAAAGATATTGAGCATCGCTGAACTGCAAAGTGGAGAGTTATATTCTATGAATCTAGATAGCAGACAGGAAGCAGGTAGAGGAAGGGGGAAATAGTAGATGAGAGATCATTGGGGGGGCAAGTGAACTTCATCGTCAGTGTCATGTCATCATGGATAGGTATTGTGTTTCCTGAAGAACATGGCCTTTAGTAGGAGGGGGGATCCTGCCTGATGTGTGTATATACACTGTTCCTGAGAAAGGGTGCAAAACAGGAGAATGCATGTTTTACAGTCATATTCTTCTTGCATTTCTTGGATTCCAATCTACAAATGACTTGGGTCTTCATGCCTGATGTTACAATGGCCTTCTAATCTTGTTTGTTTCTAAGGTTAGTATGAAGTAATCCTGTTCAGCATTGTTGTGTAAATGTCCAGGCAATCTTGAAGGTGACTCAGACTTGGAGGGGTCACCAGTGGGGTTCCTTGAGGGTGGTGTGATATAGTTGAATCTCTTCAGTCCTGCAACACGGTGAACTGTGGCGTGCTGGATTGCTTTTAGCTTTCAGAAGGGCCAGGGTTTTTTGGCTGGTATACCAGAAAGTAAGGAGTTGCCACCATCCAGTTGCTAAAGCACTAAGCTTGGAGAGTAGTTCTGAAGTCCACAGTGGCGAATAAAGGCTTTGTTTTGCTAAAGAGTGAGAGCTGATACCAATCCTTGTTTTCCTCTTCGTGCAGGGTTTTGAAGGATAGCAGGGAATTGAATGAAGTACACACTCCTAGGTCAAGATTCAACCTCTTCCCCTGGATGGGTAGTCATCACCCCTTGAGAGGAGACGTTTGGATACAGTGGGCCTCATTCCGACCCTGGCGTTAACCAAGGCGCTATTAGCGCCTTGGTTGACGCCGTTATCTTTCCGACTCCGCCATGGTGAATGGCGTAATTACCGCCCCATTCCAAGGTTGGCGGGGGCGGTAATTCCCCATTCACCATGGGCCCTTCCCCATTCCCATTTTTGGCCCATAGGGCTCAATGGTAATGGGGAAGGCGCTAATTACGGCACCGTAAATTACGCACCTTTCCCGCAAAGGGAACTCGGAATAGGGCGGTAAGTGTTTAACGGCACCGGTCTCGTTACCGGTGACCGTTAACCCTTACCGCCCTACTCGGAATGACCCCCAGTATCTGAATTATCAGCCAATAGTTCTTCAATAGAAGAAAGTCATATCTATACTCTAAATGAAATACAACAGGGTAATAGAAATCCAAATTCTTCTATACTATGGGAAGGATTACAAATGGGGTGAACGTTTGATCATGAAGGGCATGTTCCCTAGAGAGTTACACCGCCTCCCCCCACTCTCCTGACAACTCTGTTCTGCTTCTGGCGAAGGCTCTCGGTCATACAAAGAAAACAAGGTGATGAGCATGAAAATGAAAGAGATAGGTAATGGTTAGCTCTATAGCACACATATTGACACTCTTTTAAATATTCTGTATAATTTGCTTTCAAACCACCCTCCCCCAATTTATCAGCAGCCCTCGTGGAAGCCTTGTCATTGGTATTCCAGATAACAAATGATACCTTTATGATATCTTGTCTAATGTGTAGCAAATGCGTTGCATATGTGTATGCTTAATTGGGAAGTGAATATGCATTCTGCCCCATGGGTACCTCTAATTCCCTAAGCGCTGCCAAAGGGCCACAAGCCATCACTATGTTAGGACAGGAACTCTACAAATGGCAACCTTTAGGGTTAACACCTGTACTTTGTACACCCATAGATATCCACAAGAACGAGAAGGATAATCGTTCCCGAAATTCGAAAACTGAGACAGCAATACATTTAGCCATTGTAGAATGGTAGGCTGTTCCGGAGGAAGCAACTCTTCCATAAGCACTCCTTTGCACACATTTTCCTTGTTGGAGCAAATGTTTACCAGCACCAAGTATCCATGTGGTTCTAGGGCAACAATACATTTTAGATACAATATAACTCTGATCATATGATATGGTATCAAATTCGAAAACTTTAAATCAATCATTACAATAGAGTGTCTCAGTGATGACAGGGACACTCTCAATAACCTATTGTACAACATATAGAATGGTCAGCTGCTCCAATCAGTTGTTATCCAGTTCTGGCGTTGGCCGTCAAGCACATGATCCAACCCAGAAAATGTCTGTTGCCTTGATGTTAGTCTTTGTGCCTGACACCAAAAGGAGCCAAAGAACTGCTTCGGTGGAGACACAAATGGTGCAACACCCACCTCCACCTAATTGGCATCTAATTTCCTGTAGTAAGGGTGGCTATTAAGTCAGCTGTGAGGAAACAGATATTCATTTTCTCCTAACGTATCCTACATGTGTAGCAGTACCTGTGGCAATTAGAACTTCAAGAGGTTTGTTGACTTTGGAAGTTGAACGTAGAATAGATTACTACAGTACTGTTGGTAAATTCAATTTGATATATTAAATGAAGGGAAGAAAAATCTAACGAAAGGTGCGTTTATAATCAGACACCGCCTTATTGGGGTACAAAGAAACAGTTTCAAACATGAGAGAAGAAAAACAAAAACGTTGAAAATGCCACTGGAGTAACAGAGACCATTTATTCGGAAAATGCCAAACACAGCAACTCAGGAGAAAGTGTTTCTAGGACCACCTGGAGCAGCAGGAAATTACAAGACCAAAGACAACAGCAGAAGGGCAAGAATCACATATCGAACAGCACGTTTTATAGATGGTGCACCCAAGTTGATATATGACTTGGCAAACAAACATAACATAGATGTAGCTCTACCCTAGCTGATTTATAAGGCTCATGTACCCATACATGGATAATGAAACACATCTTGCAAACAGTAAACATTAACAACTGAAAATGGAGACGTAAAGGCTCTTTTACCCTTTCATTTTCTACACCACTCATCATAAAATGATCTCCTTCCTTTTGAAACTGAAGCAAACATTACATGTTTTAAACCACCCATACAATTATTTCGAAAAAAAGTTCCATGTGCATTCTACAGGCCAAAACGTCCAGCAGAGAACTAAGAAACAGTTGATATCACAGGAAACTAATAACGGTGGTGTTTATCTGTGTGACTCAGAAGGACTGTAGGAGCCCGTCAGAAACATTGTAAATGAAAGTTAAAGGCACTACCTTTGGACACCTTTTACAGTTCAGGAGAAAGGCGGTGATGTCAGTGCACGGAACACAGCAGTGCACGTCGGTGGAACAGGCTGAACAGAGCACACATTTGAGAAGATTATCATGAAAAAATGGGCTTGGTAGTTTTGTGAACATTAGGTGAGGTGTAGAAACAGTGGGAAAATGCCAGTAGAATTGTGTTTAGCAGTCCTTTCAGGCTTAAAGTAAAAATACTGATTCCTAAACAACGAGTACAAAAATATAGAAGCACAAATATCGACTTACAAATGTGTAGGTTTAATTAAATGGAGGTTTCAATTTCGGTGTGCTGGGGAGGAGTTAATGGTTGGCTGTGGGTACAGAGTTTGTGTGCCCCTTCTTACCCAACCCTTTTTTAACTGATTGTCTATGGTGCACAGTGGCAGCCTGGAAGGTACCAGAGGCTTACTTCCATTGAAGGGGAGAGGAAAAAGCAGATGGTAAGTACTCGCTGTGGGTTGGTAAAATGAGGGAACATTGGTGAGAGGTGCGTACTATGATATAGGTTATTTATAATGCGCTTAATACCCAGAGGTTTCTAAGTGCAGACCCCGGGATCAAACCTGTGATGGTTCGTGTCATCTTGCTTCCAAGGCGAGCACGTTGCCGCTGAGCTATCCTCCCGAGACAAAGATAAGTCGATATGTTCACCCATTTTAGGGTGACTGTTAAAAACTGTTTTTAGTTTTAAAGAAAAAATCAGTACTGTCTTCTCTTATTTCAGCGCTCTGAGACCTATGGTTGTGTAGCACTATATAAGAAATACATTATTGTTATTATTATTTTTTTTAATTTGTGTCACATAACACACAACATAGGTACTGTGCTTTGAATTAAACAATGGTGAAGAGGCACCTTTAGTACTTGGTTTTATCCCACGAAGGGAGGAACGCCACAGGGAAGACTTTGAAAAATAAGGTGGATGTTGATAGAAAATCGCTTCTGCCAGTGTCTTTGACAAAATACTGCAGATTCTGGTTTTTCTTGGTGCTTATTTGTCAGTATTGCATATCAGTATCGAATGTCTCTGAGAAATGTCATCCTTCATCTATGTAAAAAGTATTTCATTTAAGAGGCATCTCTTCTGGAGTGTTTTAGGACCACCACCCCTTATCGCGCCACATTTCTTCTTTAGGTCCCTTCTTAGCCTCTTTTTGAACTTCCTGTTTTCTTACGCCTGCTCCAACTTCGGTATTTGGCATAATTCCTGGAAAAATTATTGGATTATCTCCCAATATTTTGTCCAAGAGTGGGACATGGGAATCGTTCTCTCCAAGTACTGCTGCCTCCTCTCGGATAGACCAAATGTTCTTCAAGCTTTCAAGTATTCTTTCCCACCTTCTTTAAACATGTTATACAGTAATACTGCAAAACCTTCTCGCCGGTTTAGCAATTTATTTGTCCATAGCTCCTCTTTGCTGCTCGGCACGTAATGGAGCAAATGATTATCCTGCTTGTTCAACTTTCAGGTTAAAAGTATTATTCTAGGGTTTTTAGCTTATGGCAAGGGCTCACATTGACTGTGCAACACTTCATGTGGCAAAGATTTACTAAGATCGCTACTCCTTCCTTTGGCAAGTAATGTGCTTTGCCCCTCAACACATCATGTATAAAGTGCTTGTGATGACTGCAAAACACTTCAAGGGGTAAGTGCTTTGCTGCGCTCACTAGGCGCTTATGTGGCAAGTATTCTGCTTGGCTACATTCTGTCTCTTGTCCTGAGTATTTGCTTTGCATGTTGAGCACCTTTCTTGGCAATTGCTTGATTTATCCATTCAACACCTCTCATGACAGTGACCCACTTGGCATCGCAAAACCTCCAGTATAACTCATTTGTCAATTGCTTCATTCTGCTTCTCCACATTTCCTGCACAATGAGCGTGCATTGGTTGGTCAGCATCTTGTGAGTAAAGTGCTTTCATCTGCTTCTCTGGGGTCTCCTCTGGTAGGTGTCTGATTTGCTTGTTCAGCACCTCTTTAGCCAAGTGCTCTGCTTGGCCTGTCAGCACTTTGTGTGTTAAGTGTTCTGCTTCACTTCTTTGCCTTGCTGTGGTCAAGTTCGTGCCTCGTCTGTGCAGTTTGTCCTGGGTCAAGTGTTCTGCTCGGCTTCTATGCAACTGTTTGTTCACATGCTTTTCTTGCCACATCAGCACCTCCTCATTCAAGTACCTTGCTCAGCTTCTTTGAACCTCGTTGGACAAGTTGTTTCCCCATCTCTTTAGCACCTCCTAAATTCAAGTGTCCTTCTCAGTGTGTCAGCACCTCCTTGGTCAAGTGCTTGTCTCACCTCTTTAGCAACGTTTTGGGTCCTGTGCTCTGATGCACCTGTTTCCCCGGGGCTAAGTGTTTTTTTCACATCTACAGTACCTCCTGTAACACGCATTCTGTTCAGTTTCTTGCTCCTCCTAGTTCTCTGCACCTCAGCAACTCTCCGCCCCAGTGCCCTGCCTTATTTGGCAGCAAGCAACCAGAGGAGGAGACATGGGGGAGCAGAGCACCCAGTCTCAGGTTAGGTGGGGCCTGTGTGTTGACCAAGGTTTCATCTCTCTGGTTTGCATCCATCCCAACAACACCTCTATTCCTGGCCACAATGCCTAAGTACCCATCTTCCCCCATGGTTTTCTAAATTTGACCATTAGCGTCCATGGATCCCCCATGGCGCTTTGTTCTGCTCTCTCATGTGTAGTACAGTGTTTGGTTCTTTGTCTACTCACCGACTTTTCAACATTGTTGTCATTGTTTGATATCATGGGTGGATACTCCTTATCCTAAATACGCCGACCATTCTGATGACCCAATATCGTCTCAATGTGGTTCATCTTCACAATTGTAACTCCCGATCGGGATCCCACTTCTTTACACTGCATTGTGCCCAGCGTATATTCTTTAGCACATATGCTATAGTGCTGGAAAATATGGCTTTCTTCCTAAGGTTTGTGGTATTTTACATTTGATATTGCATGTGATAATTATCCTTGCCGGATAAATCCATCTAAGGATTTCTGCATAATTATAATGTTAAGCCAACGATAATGGCATCTTATCAAATATGTGTAATTTCAAAAATATCGCATGCAATATTTACAAAACGCCACATGTCATGTTCTTGCACAAGCACTAGCAAAACCAACAGTTTGGGTTTTTGTATTTAGGCATGGGATAGGCATTTGCAAGTCACTACCCTAACCTTACTACCTGGCAATAAGATGTCAACTGCTGGAAAATGGTTGTGTTTAACTGGTCATAAAAGAGAAGTACCTATATAGAAGCCAAAACTGTTGGCTTTGTCAATGCATGTTTTAAGCAGGACTTCAGTGCAAACAACTGATATAAATTAAGTGGTGGAAGGTACACTTAGTCAGGACATTTTTACACCAGTAGCACATTTACAACTAAAACTAAACCATTAACTCACAACATACTGCAAAGAACAGGGTGGGCTACGAACTGTCGGATCACCTGCACTGGTCTAAGTCAAAGAATTCAATAAAAAAAATGATAATATGTCCTGCAGCATTTGTCTGGGTAGAGGACTAGAGACCAAAATGGAGACAAGGAAAATTGAGCTGCATATATGCTGAAATGCTATCTCGTGTATGATCCAGGAACAATACGCGTGTGCGGTTTATTTAATCTCAGTGTCTACTCCAAGCTAGTGACCACAGCTCAGTTGCCCAGATAACACATGGCAACCCTCTGCAGTCATCATTTTTTGACCCATTTTTGGTTCAACAAGAATCTAATTCTGCGAACGCTCTAAATACTTTTTTGTGCACCCATTATACTGTTGCTCTCTTATGTTCAGCGTTGAGCTGCAGCTCAACTTTCCTTGGCTCCCATAGGTATGAGAGAATAGTTATAGCTTTTGCCCAACCAGTGGGCAACACGTCACACTCACTGCTGACTGTGTACTTCAAACTCAACTAATTGGCACTTTGTATTTAATTTAGTCACAGCCTTGAAAAAGACCTAAAGCCAGGTTGAAACACTTGTTGGCTGTTAGTTGTTATATTATTGAGGTCTTAGGCAAAGAGTTACTATATGGACTTTTCTTTGGATGTTTATTTTGTTTGATGGATTTTGTATTAAACCCACTACTTAAACTGTCAAATATTTTCTTCACACACATTGCAGTCTTGGGTTACTAGTCTCAAGTCGTACTCTCAACAAACTGCTTAGTAATGCACAGAAAGGGCAACATTTGTTGCTACTTCTTGATAAAGCTAACTCAGAGAGGATGTGTTTTGGGTGGCGAGGGGGAGGTAGTTGCTGGGCACGGTCATAGGGATTAGAACATTTATAGGAAGTCAATTGGTTGGTAAATAACCAAATACCACATGCTGTGTGACCCTCCAGAAATGCTATCTTTCTTCTACCTGTACTCTTAATGCAATAGTTTCAGATTATATGTGGCACTTGAGAACCACTAATAGCCAAAACTAAACAGGGGCTACTTTTTACCCAGCTGAGAAAAACTGCTAATGTTAATGTATAATACAACTTGTGCGGAATGGGTTTGACGGCGCCGGTAATGGTGCCGGTGCCGTTAAACCCACTCTGCACTATTACGAGGTCCCCTCGTGGGACCCGCTCTGGACGTCCATAGCGGGTCCTGAAAGGGGACCAGGGAGCTAACAACGGGCCCGTTCGTAATGGGCCCGTTGTTAGCTCCCTCCCCATTCCCATTGAGCCCTATGAGGGCTCGAATGGGGAAGGACCGGGCCCGGGTTCCCTGAAGGAGGAAATACTGGGCCCTCCATACTCGGAATGGCCCGGTATTTCCCCATTCAGGGAACCCGGACCTGGACACGATTTTGGAGGCTACCTCTAAAGTCGTAATGAGGCCCAATATCTTTATATGTTACTTATGAGTCACTTTTACTTATCCTGAACAGGTGTTCTACACCTGCCTCACAAGATGACGGTCTACTAACCAGTGTCATCTGCCGGAGGAAGAGGCACAGGTGGTTTTGAAAGCTAGCAGGCAAACATAATAAGTTACCCTGATAAGCAGTCATTTCTAAAGGACCAGACGTTTTTTATTTTACCTTTGTGTTTAAAAATTAAATAAACCTGCAGGTTATTCAGACATGTTATTAAAACTATACATGCAATCCACATGGATCATCTCCCTATATCACATTCATTTGATGTGCAAGCAATGCAATATGATGCATTTTGATTTGCCACAGTATGATGAAATACGATGCACAGTTCTCCTAGGCCAGGCTACGATATAGGCATAAATTATTTGTAAGTGTGAATTTTGAACATGCAATTCGTATTCAACTGGCCATTCCAACAACCCACCACAACTCATAGCATATTGTCAAATAAACACCACACTGCAACCATGTATTGGAGTATTAATATTCTGGCAGATACCGACAATGGTTAGAACACTTTGTTGAAGCTACATGCCAGTCTGCATGCAATGTTATGCTGTAACATGTAATTGCTCATGCATTGATGACAAACATATATCATGCCATCTTCATACTTACTGCGCCTTGTTATGCCATGATATAATTTGATAAACTATTTTACCTTATGTAATGCTTTCTCAAGTGACTATATAGTAAAGAAGAAAACAGTTCAAAATCACATTTGAATGGGAAAACAGAAGGTATCACACATAGGGACTAAATCAGTAAAAAAACATTATTTTATTGTAGAAAAATCAATATAATTTAAAAGACTGTGTTAAATCATACACAGATTGAAGAATAACCCTAAAACCAGGTTCTCAATAAACGGGACAATTACATACACAATATCAATATAAAATGAAAAAAACATACAACATTAAAACAACGTTTGACATACAAACATTAGTATATAAATCATCTGTTGCATACTAATAATAACCCAACATGTTTCTGTCTGTTGACTTTTAGATGTCTGACATTCATCAGGGGTAGCTCTTCTTGAAATTCTGGAGTAAAACGTCCCCTCCAATCCTGGTGGGTATGGATCTAAACTTGATCCTTAATGCAATCTATAAAAACATACAATCACATTAAAAATTGTGTGTGTACCCAAAGTTTCCCAAATGTATACCTTTTTAATGTCATATGTCAACATCACGCTAAAAAGCTCAGGAGCCTGAATTAATAAGGCCACCCCTACCTCATTCCCACTTTGGGGAAACAAAAAGCACTATAAATCTGCTATAAATATATACCTTGCAAATAATCGTATTCCAAGGATCCAAAGCTGTCAATAGTACAGTCACATTAGCCGTGTTTCAGCTGCCTATAATCATAATCCTTTCAATGGATTTAGAGTAGAACCACACTGGAAAAGAAAAAAGAAAAAGACACAAACACTGTGTCACATTCAAAGCATACCGACGTGTAAAAAGAGAAACCATCACCTTGAATAGTAAAAGCCAAACATACCTTAAAAGATAAGGTATCCAAATGAGTTGCCCAAAGATAGTGCGACGCGGAACAGGTTCTGGCTTGAAAATGGCCCCTAGGTCAAGTTCTTACGCCTCATGCCTAGTCTAAAAAAAAGGGGGGGGCGAGAAGAAAAGGAGCATACCAAGAAAGTTTTATTTAAGAGTGCAACCATAAAAAACCCTTAGCACATAGTTAGATCCTTATTTCATAAAACAATGTCTCATCCCATGGTTAACTGCTACAGTATAACATTTTGTGCTCCATGCTATTCAATCTCTGTGTTGGTCAAAGTGCTTCAGGCCATACCAATGGCAGATGAGTGCTCTATAGAGGACATGGAACATGACATAAGAGCTGTTTGCCAATACTTGGTTTATTACAAACCTTAGATACTTATCACCAGAAAATGCAAGCATCCACGTAAAATACAATTAATCTTTTCCATCAATTTCTAGATAACAGGTATTAGTAATAGTTTTTAGAAGTCTGACCAGATAAATCCAGGTCCCCTGACATGAAATTTCTAGTAGTTTGGCTTTACATTTGTCAAACTAATACTTCCTGAGAGCTTTAGCTTTGGTTATTGTACAAAAGAATGTAATACCAATGGTTTGTACTATAAAGCCTAGGCCTGGCAAAATGGTGTCAGATGGACAGATGGAGATATATATATATATATATATATATATATATACATATATATATATATATATATATATATATATACGTGTGTCATGATGCCTACCCCCGGGCATCCGGATCGAATCCATCAGCCCCGGGAGCAGGCATCCAGATACTTATTAAAACCCCAGCAGCCCCGGCTGGGCGCTGTTTGGGTTCAGTACTGGTGCCTTAGGCGCCAGGCTCATCTTGGAAATCAGTCCAGGCGCCATAGGCGCCAGGCTCATAGACATTACGTACCTCATGCAGACCATGCTGCAAATGAATCCAAGCCAACGTGAGGCCTGGATAGGACTATTTTATCACAGGGACTATTTTTTACTCGGGTGTGGTTCTGGGGAACTTCTTGACTGGAACTACTTTGGAGGCTATTTAAACCACACCTGAACAGCAGCACACGCTTCACATTATTCTGCATTCTGCAGCGTAGCGCTCACCATGCCTGCAAGTCAGCATCAGTCTTCTGCCACACCCGCCTCGAATCCGGATCTCCTAGAAAAAGGGGAAAGAAGGAGAAAAGGTTAGATCACGGACATTATTTTAATTCCTTACCTGATTCCAAATCCAGCACGTCTCCGAGCCTGGAAAGGACATTATTTCAGCACGCGTCGCATCGGCAGCAGCAGCGCCGCATCATACTCACCAGTCCACAGCATCTTTCGACTCAGCGCTGCCTCCATCATTTTCTTCGTCGAACTCCAGCACCTGGGGGAAAACAAAAGAAATAACAAGGTGAGCCGAGAGAGCCGACAAATACAATCTCTTTTACCACCATAGGCTTACCTGATTTACCACCGGAGGCATTACCCTTTAATATGCCACATCTTCCTATGCCGCACCTATAAAGGGAGAGAAAACAACAAGTTAAACTCATGCAACTTTTACCGGACAGTGTTGGGTAATACAGACTCTTACCTGAACGCCATCAGCTGTCTCCAGGCAATATTCTTTTGGACCCAGCTGCAATTCAACAAGGGAATGGAACAAGAGTGAACATCGGACATATTGAACTCTTTGAACTTTATAAGCCCCAAAGTCAATATTCCTCTGGAACTCCTCTAGTACCTTCAAACCAGTGAAGTAACTGGTATCTACGCGCCCCTGCATGCCACGCAGGATGGAGAGCTCATCATTTAAAAACATAAGATGAGGTTACTAAAGGGGATATCGGAGGTGACTAGTGGGGAGAACGAGAAAAGTGGGGGGGCCATCACTAAAGTCCACGGGTGGCTAAATCCCTTTCTCCACTTGCAGGAGAATACTTCTACGGGTCAAGCAGACGAGATTAGGCGGGCCAGTCCAGATTGTCATCTCTGCACTACGCATCACGTTGGTGGAGACCGCAGCTGTCCGGGTCTGATTGACGCCCCTGTGGGAACCAGGTGAGCGTAACAATATGTGATGATCAGTACATAGATGTCCACATAGCTCATTAAATTCAGGAGCTGCTAACCAGTCCTGTTTTTACTTTGCATTCTGGGACTTGTAGACCTGAATCTACAATGGGAAAATCCAGGACTACAAGAGCCACATAATGCCATGTAAAAAACAGAAAAGGACATTCCTTTCCCGAATAGACTAGGGAAGCCTGACATTTATGCCAATATTACAGATGTGCTTGAGTTTTTCGAGGTGGACAATCTGCGAAAGATTTATCAGGTAGGACCTGGCTTTGGTCATAAATGAACTCTTACCCTGAGGCATTCGATCGGGTTTTAAGTGAACTCTATCGCACCTCCCTGCGCTGTGGGTGATGCAAAGAAGAATGAGTATGTGTCACCCAGCCAGCTGGGTCGGGACCCCTGAAACCATTGCAGCTGCTACTTGAAATGTGGGCACTCAGCTTACATATTCTGAAAAAATCAGGATAACAAAGTAGCCCAAATTGTTGTGAGTTCACTATGACGATGATTTGATGATTTGGTGCTTTCAGTCAATCCGTGCTTTGCAGGAGTGAATAGGAGTCAATTCATAGTTCCCTGATATTGAGTGCTGTCCATTTACATTTGATCATCAGGCCAAATCTAGGACATGCTTTTCTATGCTTTTCCCCCGGTAGCCCGGAGGGAACAGCAGGCTAGGTAGCCCTGCCTGGGCCCTGTGAGTGGATTTGTTTTTAAATTTATTGTTGAACTTGATTTCGCGCTCCGAGCGCATTGTGAGCCTGCTCCTGCTGCCCCCCTCCCACTTCCTTGTCCTCCTCTCCCTCCCGCCTCCCTGCCCGCCCACCCCCCCTCTGATTGGCTGCCTGACTGTCCCCTTCTGGCCTACTCGACGGCCGTTCCCCCCGCCCGCTTTCTTAGCTCTGCGGTGCGTGGGAGAGCGGTCGCCGGTAGCCCGGAGGGAACAGCAGGCTAGGTAGCCCTGCCTGGGCCCTGTGAGTGGATTTGTTTTTAAATTTATTGTTGAACTTGATTTCGCGCTCCGAGCGTGTTGTGAGCCTGCTCCTGCTGCCCCCCTCCCACTTCCTGGTCCTCCTCTCCCTCCCGCCTCCCTGCCCGCCCACCCCCCCTCTGATTGGCTGCCTGACTGTCCCCTTCTGGCCTACTCGACGGCCGTTCCCCCCGCCCGCTTTCTTAGCTCTGCGGTGCGTGGGAGAGAGGTGGCCGGTAGCCCGAAGGGAACAGCAGGCTAGATAGCCCTGCCTGGGCCCTGTGAGTGGATTTGTTTTTAAATTTATTGTTGAACTTGATTTCGCGCTCCGAGCGCGTTGTGAGCCTGCTCCTGCTGCCCCCCTCCCACTTCCTGGTCCTCCTCTCCCTCCCGCCCACCCCCCCTCTGATTGGCTGCCTGACTGTTCCCTTCTGGCCTACTCGACGGCCGTTCCCCCCGCCCGCTTTCTTAGCTCTGCGGTGCGTGGGAGAGCGGTCGCCGGTAGCCCGCAGGGAACAGCAGGCTAGGTAGCCCTGCCTGGGCCCTGTGAGTGGATTTGTTTTTAAATTTATTGTTGAACTTGATTTCGCGCTCCGAGCGCGTTGTGAGCCTGCTCCTGCTGCCCCCCTCCCACTTCCTGGTCCTCCTCTCCCTCCCGCCTCCCTGCCCGCCCACCCCCCCTCTGATTGGCTGCCTGACTGTCCCCTTCTGGCCTACTCGACGGCCGTTCCCCCCGCCCGCTTTCTTAGCTCTGCGGTGCGTGGGAGAGCGGTCGCCGGTAGCCCGGAGGGAACAGCAGGCTAGGTAGCCCTGCCTGGGCCCTGTGAGTGGATTTGTTTTTAAATTTATTGTTGAACTTGATTTCACGCTCCGAGCGCGTTGTGAGCCTGCTCCTGCTGCCCCCCTCCCACTTCCTGGTCCTCCTCTCCCTCCCGCCTCCCTGCCCGCCCACCCCCCCTCTGATTGGCTGCCTGACTGTCCCCTTCTGGCCTACTTGACGGCCGTTCCCCCCGCCCGCTTTCTTAGCTCTGCGGTGCGTGGGAGAGCGGTCGCCGGTAGCCCGGAGGGAACAGCAGGCTAGGTAGCCCTGCCTGGGCCCTGTGAGTGGATTTGTTTTTAAATTTATTGTTGAACTTGATTTCGCGCTCCGAGCGCGTTGTGAGCCTGCTCCTGCTGCCCCCCTCCCACTTCCTGGTCCTCCTCTCCCTCCCGCCTCCCTGCCCGCCCACATCCCCCTCCCCTTTCCTCTCCTTCTGCCTATAACCTCCCCCCTCCTGGGCAGCCCTCTGCCCGGCAGCCCCCTGCGGCTAAGGGCCCTAGGCCAAGGGCGACTCCTCAGCTGCAGCTCCCTGTGTGTCTGCAGGTGTCCGCAGGGGACGCCGGGCACCAGCTCCTCTGCTCTCCGGCCCACCCCTCCTCACCTTGCCCACCTCATCCGCATGATGCCTCGCCCCCCCTTTTCCAATTTACTTTTAAACTAGGTTGCTTTTCTCCCCTCGCAGGATTCTCAAACTTAGGTGGCCCTGACCTACTACGCATTACTGTTTGCTCTGCATTGTGTTAAACTAGGGTGCTTTTTCTCCCCTCGCAGGATTCTCAAACTTAGGTGGCCCTGACCTACTACGCATTACTGTTTGCTCTGCATTGTGTTAAACTAGGGTGCTTTTTCTCCCCTCGCAGGATTCTCAAACTTAGGTGGCCCTGACCTACTACGCATTACTGTTTGCTCTGTATCGTGTTAAACTAGTGCCCTCCACTCAATTCGTGTCTGCATACTCGTGTCGTCCGCCTCCCCTCCTACTCCATGGTGCTCTCTATCTCGCCTATCTACTCTAACTGCTTCTCTATTGACTATCCTGCTCTCCTCACTAAATCCGGTAGGAAAAAGTTTAAAAAGGACATCCTGGTCTCCAACCCAGGCCTCCCTATCGCTGACACCTACACGAGTGCCTGCTCCAAGGAAACTCTCACTGACATTCTCTTTTTCGTGCCTTCACCTGACCTATGGACCCTTCACATGGTCTCTGTGCTCTCTCCTTTCTCCTCCTCTCCCATTAATGGTGGCACCCGTTGGGATGTCCTCTTGGCCCCTTTCCACTCCTCTAAGGCCATCATTAATGTCTATGCTAACGGGACCGTCTTGGTCCAAGGCCCTCAGGCCAACCTTCACCTCTTTGATAGACGCCTCCCACGCCTCATCAACTTCCTCTCCGCTCCCGCTGTCCCCCTTCCTCTGTCCTCGGCTACCTTGCCTCTCCCCTCCCTCCCTGCCCCTTCTCTTGCTCCCTCTTCAACTCCTTCTCTAACACCTCCGCAGGGCATACCTCTGATCTGTACCCCTCCCCGGAAGTTTTTCAAAGGTGGCAACCTTCTCCACATTGCCACTCTAAATGCTCGCTCTGCCATCAAGCACTCCTCTGATATCTGTCGCCTTCTTGAGGAACTGGACCTCGACGTCCTCGGTCTCACTGAGACATGGTTCACTGCCAGCTCTGCCACCAGCTTCGACACACTCCTACCTGACGGTTACAAGATCCTCTCCGTGCCCAGGCCCAACCGTTCAGGGGGTGGTGTTGCCCTTATCTTCCCTGAGTGGATTCCTGCCTCTGTCACTCCTACGCAGACCTACTCCTCTTTTGAATGCCTTGTCTGCCGACTCTCTCTCTCTCCTAGCCATTCCCTTACCGTGGCTACTATCATTCGGCCACCTGGTCAAATTTCCTCCTTCCTCTCTGAATGGGCTGACCTCTCCTCCTCACTCCTGTCCTCAACCACCCAACTCCTCTTTCTCGGTGACTTCAACATCCACCTCGATGCCTCCTGTCCCCCCACTGATCTCTTTCGCGAACTCTGTAACTCTCTCTCACTCTCTATTCTCCCATCTGGGCCTACTCACTCTGCAGGGCACACTCTTGATGCTCTGATCTCTTCCGACCTTCCCCTCTCCCTTCCTCTCTCCACTCCTCTCTCCTGGAGCGATCACTTTCTCCTATCCTCCCACCTCTCCCTCCCTACCCCACAGGCAAAGCCACCCTCTTCACTGCCACCCACCTTCTCGGTCATCCGACCCATGAAGCGCGTGTCAGTTGAGGCTTTCGCTGCTACCTTCTCGCCCCCTCCTCCCCCCTCGGCTGACTCCCACCCTGACACAGCCCTCTCCATGCTCTATTCCTCTATATCCTATACTCTCGATATCCTTGCCCCCGTCATGAGAATCCGCCTGAAGCCCAAAGCCAAATGTAACTCCTGGTATGACTCGGATCTCGTCACCCTAAAACGCAAGCATAGGGTGGCAGAGAGGAAATGGCGTGCTTCATGTTCATCCTCTGACAAACTGGCCTGTCGCCTGCTCCAAAGGCAATACCGGCTCTCCGTTCTCACCAAGAAGAGAGCCCTTATCCAAGCCCGCATCTCTGAGGCATCTAACAACTCGGCCGAACTCTTTAAAATCTGCAAGGAGCTGGCCAACCCCGCTGCAGTCTCTTCCTCTCCTGTCCCCTCCCAGGCCCTCTGCACTGCACTGGCCTCGCACTTCATCTCAAAAACTCAGGACATCCTGTCCTCGCTCTCCTCCTCTCTCCTCCCTCCCTCTCTTCCCGGCTCTTCCTCTTGCTCTCTTGCAGCCGCCCCTCCACCCTCCTTCTCTGCTTTTCCACCTTTTTCTGCTGATGAGGTTTCCAGACAAGTCCGATCTATGAAAGCCTCGTCTAAACAGGTTCACCCCTGTTCCTCCAAAACCATCAAGGACCACATCGACTCCCTGGCTCCTGCCCTGGCTGACTTTTGCAACCACTCATTCACCTCTGGAGTCTTCCCATCCCCCCTCAAGCACTCCCTTGTGCACCCCCTCCTCAAGAAACCCTCTGCCGACCCCTCCTGCCCGGCCAATTATCGCCCAATCTCCATTACTCCCTTCCTGGGTAAGCTCCTGGAGAAACTGGCCATCTCCCAGCTTAACCTCCATGCTGAATCTGTTGGTAATCTTCATGACCATCAATCCGGCTTCAGAGCGGCCAGAAGCACGGAAACTGCTCTCCTGAACATCAGTGAGGACCTGCTCCTGAACCTCGATTCCAACACTCCCTGTGTTCTCATTCTGCTCGATCTCTCCTCTGCCTTTGACACTGTCAACCATGCCATCCTGCTCAACTGTCTCCGTGATAACCTGGGTATCACTGGTCATGCTCTGGCCTGGCTGACTTCTTTCCTCTCCGGTCGACCCTCCCAGGTCCAAATGGGCTCCTTCCTCTCTGACATCTTTTTCTCCACCTGTGGTGTCCCCCAAGGATCCAACCTCTCTCCCTGGCTTTTCAACCAGTATCTGGCACTCCTTGCCCACCGCATCGCCGCTCTCTGCCCCTACTTCCAGTGCTATGCAGACGATACCCAGCTCATTTTCAGGCTACCCTCGGCCTCCTCCTCTCCTTCCCTCATCTCCGACTGTCTGTCTGCTATCCAGGAGTGGTGTGCCGCCAATGACCTCTGCCTCAATGCCAGTAAGACTGAGATTCTACTCATCGGCACACCCACTCCCTCCTTCCCTGCAGCTCTCTGGCCGGCCTCCCTTGGCCCCCTTCCTGCCCCTACCTGCAAGGCTAAAAACCTCGGGGTCATCTTCGACTCCACACTCTCCTTCTCTCCTCATATATCTGACGTCTCTAAGAAGTCACACTACCAGCTGCACCTCCTCAGAGGTATTCTTCCCTTCCTCTCCTTCCCCCAGAAGCTCACTGTCTCCCGAGCCCTGGTTCTCTCAAGGCTGGATTACTGTAACAGCCTCTATCTTAATCTGCCTGCCTCCACTCTCCGCCCTCTGCAACTTATCCAGAACAGAACTGCGAGACTTGTCCTTGGCCTCAAGCCCAGGGACCGTATCTCTCCAGGACTGAAATCTCTTCACTGGCTCCCAGTGGCTGCGAGGATTAAGTTCAAAACGCTCTGCATTGTCCACAAGGCCTTCTGGGGCCTGGGACCTAAATACCTTCAACTCTCTCTTCCTAAATATCTTCCTTCACGAGCCCTTCGCTCATCCGTCTCCAACTCCCTCATGGTCAGCCGCTTCTCGAAGCAACGAGCTGGGGGTAGATCTCTCTCCGCAGCAGGGGCCTCCCTCTGGAACAGCCTTCCTGCCTCCCTGAAACTTGAGGAGAACCATCTCCGGTTCCGGAAGCACCTCAAAACCTTCCTCTTCGCTTCTGCCTTCTCTCTCCCTCTCCCCTGCTAATCCTGCTTAACTCCCCACTGAATTCAGCACTAAACCTGCATCTGGGCCACTCTCAGCAACCTCGGTCCAGGGCCCAGCCACTCTCCACTTGCACTGCCTCCCTGGCTCCCCCTGCACTGTGGGACTGTCACTGTATCCCTACAGCCCCCTTCCCAGCACTTGCTCTGCACTTACCTCGCACTTGCCACCAGCTGGCCCTTTTTATTTATTATTTATTATTTTTTACGCTACTTACCTTGTACTGCACTTCCCCCCCACCTCCTCCCCCTGCACTTCCTCCTTTTCCCCTTACCTCTGCACTTGCGCGATCTGAATGACACCTGGCCTAGTAGGATCGTTTGTCTGTCTTCCCCTTGTTTCCCTCCCTCCCTGCCTCGTCGCGCCTTGAAACACTTGTGTATAGGCGCGTTACAAATACCATATCATATCATATCATATCATATCATATGCATGTTAGGTGACTCTGTGCGGCCCTGTAGTCAATGAAAAAGCCATATAAGGGGACAATTGTTTCTTTTGCTGGCTGATACAACTAAAGCATATGCTCATATTTTCAAGCAAAATCTATATCTATGGTTGGTTTTGCAGAAAAAAATGATTGCAAAAAGAGGGTGTGCAACATACGAAACATAGGCGGTCTAGGGTGGTTTCTTCTGTATCCTGAGGTTTCCTCAAATAGGTAGAGCACCGACCAAACAAGACTTTGCCCTTATGTAAATCTCACAATCCTACATGCCCCATTCCATTTTGGATTTGGGAGATGTAAGTTTGGTCTTTTTTTTACTTTGACATTCTGCGACATGTATTCCTGGATTTCTCCATATCCAGTACTACAGCTCTCAGAATGAAAAAAATCAAAACCAGGGCTTGCTTTCGGTGGCCCAAAACGAAAGGGGAATGTTTCCATGGATGCTCACGAATTACAATAACTCTGAAAGTATAAAAGGCCTGCAGACACAAGTTGATACTAGAGCACAAACGCACACTTGCCTGAACGTCCTAAACCCGAGCGCCTGCCGTAATTAATTAGGGCATGCAGGAACATTCTCCAATCCATTCCTGAGACCTAATCCATTCCCGGTTTAAACTTTGCATTATGGGGCTTGTAGTCCTGGATTTCCATGTTATCAACTACAAGTTGCAGAATGAAAAGTTAACACCAGGACTTGGACTATTGTCTCCCGAATGGAATGAATAACGTTGGCATTTATGGCTAATTGGAGGTGTAATGATTGTACAGCCCCCTGTAACGCTCTGCCCCGTTTTGAAGCTGTGGCAATACAATAGGGGGGGTCACAGTGCAGAAAAAAGATTTCCACTGTGCATTCCATACCATCTGGACAGCATACATTATCAATTCTATACAGCTGATGCTTGTCCAACCCTGTATAGTTTGGCCTTTTTAACAGGACTTCAATGAAGGGCACGCAGAATGCTAATAAATCGAGTGGCTGAAAGCGGCACTGGTGAGACTTTTTTTTACACCTGTAGCGTGTTTACAACTCAAATTAAGTCATTAATTCTCAGAAGACTGCTTTGAAAAAACGCTGGCAGGCACTTGAGTGCAACGTCTGATGGTAAGGCTTGAATAAAGAGAGCTCAAAGAGTTCCCATGAGGAGGAGTTTAGGGTGGGGGAGACACGAATGGATGGGAATGGCCATAGGGATTAGAATGGACATGGGTAGGCAATGGGTGGATTCGTAACAAAACAACACCTATATACTCTGTGTCCCTTCTCATATATAATTCCTGTGTGTCCCTCTTCATATGCTGTCCCCCGTCTGAGCTATATTGCAATAGTTTAGGCTTACAGGTGTCACAAGCGACACCTAATAGCCCAAACTAAAAGGTAACAAATGTATTTCCATCCCTATTTCAGAGATGGACATGCATGTGGTACAGTAAAAGCTTACACCTGTACTGCCCATTGAAGAAATAGGCACATAAGCGTCAAGAATTGCACTTCTCTCCAATATGCAGTAAAAGGGGGCGATAATGTGGGCATAACTCCATTGGGTGACAGCGTACAGATGGTTAACCTCAAGTTGAAGGGATGCACTAGCATATCAATTAATTTAAAGGACAAAGACACCAATTTTTTTACTTTGTTGGGTGGGTGAAAAAATGTGTAGTCCGTGATTTTCCTAAGTGGAATTCCGACATGATTTATTCCTGAAAAAACACATTAGTTCGTCACAACCTTATCACAGCCCATCCTAAATACTGCCTTTTTTGAGATTACTGCCTGACTCGTAATCACACTCAATGTAGCAAATAACCTTTGAAGACCACAGTGTAGAAAAAGAGGAACCATTTGCCGCAATGCCCTAAAGAATGCCTCAATCTTACAGATGCTGACTTTTACACCCTGCAGGGTTGCCTTGTGTTGTCTACCTGTTGTGCTAGACCGTGCTGCACCCTTAACCATTTCCATGCCAATACATTTGCACATTCCTATGACCGAGGATTTTTCAAGGTTTGGTTGTAACTTTATGATATATAATATATTCTTAGTCTTGCTGTGTACACAACACATTTACATTTTCAGTGGGGTAAGGGTTCTATACGGTTGCACTACCTGAATTAATATGTATCATGAATGAAAGAAATATCCTCTGCTCCCCCGATCTATGCAAGCTCCTCTGAACTTTTATTGGTGGCCGCCGGGGCACAGTCCCTATATACAGTGTCCACTTGCTTCCCAGCTAGGTCTGCGCTTCATAAATCCCATTCATACATACTGACTCACTATATACAATATTATATTGAATTTAGGTCCCTCTGGATATTCACAGCTTCCATTGCTCATGCCATCCATCTGGAACACCACAGGAGATGGCATAAAATGATGCTCTAGAGCACACCTGGGGATGCATTGGAAAGGTATTTGGGCTGATCATTGTCAGGGTCGGGTGCCTACACTGGACAGGGGAAGCACTGATTTATAGCTCAGAGAGGCTGGGATTAGTGTTAGTGCACATTGCATACTGCACACAGTATGCATCTGCAGACAGGTGACAAGTCCTCCCCAAAACAACATTCCATCCCAGGACTATGATTGAGGACAATGCTGTGGACCATGTGGCCAACCAGCGTGCAGAAAGACACAATGCATGCATCATCCTTCAAGAATTGCTGGACAACTTTTTTTGATGGGCAAACTTTAGCTTGAGTCACTTGTGTGTGCATGAGCACTCCATACAATCATAACTGAGCATCACAATGACCACCTGACTCATTGTTTGAGACTAACTACGTATACACCACATTACATACAAATCACCACCATGAAACCATACACCACGCCTCCCAACAAATTACACCATCCACTAGCGGCAAGCCCCTCCCATATAATCTTGTCACCTATCACTCGGTTCCCAAGAAATCACACTAACCACACCCACAAAATGATCCCATGAAAATGTACCTGGTCAATTTATTGCGGGCTGTTATGTTGGTCTTCCATTGGGACCAACAGTGTGGGCTGCCTGTTTCCAATCCCTCCATGGGTGTGACAGAGGCTGGACAAGCTGTGTCAAATTCACAGATAACTTGTTTGAGCAAGATAAAAGAACCCTAAATCCTCTCGATGACAGCAGGCATCTGTCCCAGCTCAGGGTCATGGTGGCCATATTCCCTCCCTACACGTCCGATGACACTGTACTGTTCAGTAGATTTTTGGGTACTGAAACAATTTTGCAAGACTCTCTACTCATCCTCATCTGGTTGCTGTCATCTACCTTAGACTCATTATTACTATGATAAATGGAAAAAATGGGTTGCATATCAACATGATCTTAAGACAAAGGAGAGGAAGACATGAGAATTATTTTTAATCGTGTTAAACCAGGTTGAACAACCTCTAGTGAAACAGAATGGGCCTCATTATGAGATTGGAGGTAGCCATGCCCTAAAGCATGGCTACCCCCAAACTTGGGTCTGGTTCCGGATCCCGCAAAAGGGGACTTACCGGGCCACTCCGACCTTGGAGGGTCCGGCAATTCCCTTTCGAGCGACCCAGAGCCGGTACGTACCCATTCCCATTTGAGCCCCCCATAGGGGGTTCATAATGGTACTGTTGCTACCATCCTGTTCTGCTCGTGGGTGCCACTCTGCATGCATGGTCTGACCAGGTGTGCAGAGCGGCAACCGCGAGCAGAACTCGTAATGTGGTGGCCCAGTATGAACGCTGCTGGTGCCTTACCGGCACCATTCATACCGTGGCCACCACTGTTGTAATGAGGCCCAATGTCTATCAGGGAGCATCTATAAGTTCAAGTATGGAAGAGAAGCCTAGACAACTGGAATTGGGAACACGCGTAAAAATCCTTGTAGCTGAAGCATAGCAATTCCCAAAAAATATAGCAAGTTTATGTGTTGACCAAACTTGGAATTCAATAAAATGAAAGTTGTCCCAATACTCACATAAGGAATGGAGGCACAGCTGTCATTTCCATGGAGAATGTGGACTATACTAGTCCTATTCTGGAGCTGTTTTAAAGTTACCAAGAAGGGTCTCACAGCCATTATAAGACATGAAATGGCCCTAATATCTATCCATGCAATAGCAGCATGGAAACCCTTGGGACTCTGTAGAAAATGCATTATGCCTAAAACTCCAGACCCGTAGTTGATATTAAAAAACCACAATGGGACTCAAGACACTATGGCGCAAATAGGAATCACAGAAGAAATCTTGATCGCCAAACCGGAACTAGCCAAGTGAAAGATGTGGCAGAAGGACTGGATCCAGACAGA
Organism: Ambystoma mexicanum; assembly: GCF_040938575.1. Taxonomy (NCBI): domain Eukaryota; kingdom Metazoa; phylum Chordata; class Amphibia; order Caudata; family Ambystomatidae; genus Ambystoma; species Ambystoma mexicanum. The sequence continues at coordinate 810,244,822 of NC_090939.1, read as the reverse complement.
GCAAGCAAGACGACAACATAAGCAGCAACAAAATCTCTGGATCGAACAAAGAGCATACAATAATCCTCCAAAGTACTTACCCACATTTCCTAGCATACAACACCAGAATGTTTTCTTGAATTTCCGCCTAAATATTTTACTCACACAGAAATCATTGAAAATATTTGCTACTCCCCAGAAGATCTTACCTGCAGAGTCTGCAAAGTGAAGAAAACCTGAAACATCTAGTCACAAGCTGCACAAGACTTACAGCCCAAAGAACCAACTACCTGGGCCAGACTGTAATGGCCAAATAGTCGTCGTCCATTGAAGATTGGTGGAGAACCATTTGCATGCGGAAGATTTTAGACTAACTTGTGCCACATCAAACTTCTTGAAAGACGCTTTTTCTTTTCTTTTTTCGACTGAACAACACGCAGACTTTGAGAGAATGTGCAAACCAGTATGGACCCAATAATGGAATTTTCTACATACTAGACGTAAATGTGCTGTCTTTGCTCTGGCTCCTGTTCTTTTCGTTTCTCCTTTTTTGCTCATCTTCTTTTATTGATGTGTGTTTGTGTATTTGCTGAAGAATTGTTTCTAAGGACAGATAAAGGTTTTGCACACACCATACATCTTGATAACAATAAAAAATAAATATAATAAATAGCAAAAATCATTGAGTTCAGTGTAATCCCCACCCACTGGTGGATCACTAAATACACTACATACACCCCTTCTATTCAATTGACTTCTAGGGTACCCCCTCCAATTGACAATTTCCACACAACTTCGGCTCCATTCACTTGTTCGGCATTCCGCCAGCTGAACATTGCACACACCAATTCAGTTCTGTTGATTTCAATAGAAAATAAACGTTGCTGTAGGCCCCTAGAGACATACAATATTGGGAGGTATGAGTTTGCTTGCACCACTGGCATCTATTTATTATCGTACTCGCCAATGTGTGCAACTAATCTTACTTCGACCTGTTTACTGACATCCCTTTAAAAGTGGCTATGCCCAGGATGCAGGCCACCTTAGTGCACAGAAACTCCTTGGGGCAATGACTCAATATATTAGTATACTAAATCAATCAATCAATCAATCAATTACTTACCATTTCCTCCCAGGGATGCAGCTGTAAGGGCTCTACCATTGCCCGTTGCCACCCCCGCCCACCCCCTCGGCCAACCCACCACTCTCGTTGGTGCCCAGGCTTCTGACAAGGCACTCAAACTCATTCCATCTCTACTTCATTTCATCTGTGGTGTGTGGTGATTGCCCTACAGACACCACATTTTTCTGTGTGCGATTACCAATGCCTGCCTGTCTGTGGTCAGACATTTTCTTCTGCATGGGTCCATATAGGCAGGCCATCTCCTCTGCCAGTACAGTCAGCTCCACCTCAGAGAATTTGACGTTTCTGTTGCACCCATAAGGTCCCTTGCTCTAGCTGATGTCTGCTAACAAGTTTGGAATAAAGTTCAGGGTTGGATGGATGCCAGAACGGTGTCATCGTCAACGTCAATGTAATTTCTTTCAGTAATGGCTGTTGCTTAGTTTCCTCTTTCCTCCACTTAATTTCCACCAGTGATAATGTTGTTACCACTTGGAAATGGTGGTAATAATGTGTTTGTCATGACTTTGGGATTAATGATATGGCTGCTGGTTTTTCCATAAGGTAATAAATTCGCAATTTGGCCTATCCACCCCTGTTGCCACCGGTGGAAATAGTAATTCTGTTTGGCAGTACTAGCACTACTAATAGCACCAAACTCGTAATGAGGCCCAAAGTCTTGTATAAATGCTGTTTGCCAACATACATTGATCCTAGAACCATAACATAACAAAACATAGCAGACTAATATATTTAAATAGTGCGCCCTGTAAGGAATCAGTCAGTGGTTAACTGGCCTCACACCTCTCTATATGGGCAGGACTTGAACATCCTCATCAACTTTCTCATATCCTCGTTTCCTCAATTCAAGATTCCTTTTTGTTTAATTTCGTCACCGGATCATGGTCCCCTTTTGCCCACTCTGTACCTATCAGCATTTGTGACTACACAACCCTTTCTCCCTTCAGCAATCTAAGGTATGCAATTTACTGTTTGAACATGATTCCTTGTTTAATCTGCAATCCACCTGAAACATCTCCCTCACACACAATTTCTTGTTTTCTTCTCGCCCTCTCTATTCATTTCTCTCTGTGCTTATATATATAACCGTGGGATCGAAAACATACACCTTCCACAGCTCCTGATGAGTGTGCAACTTGATATTAATGTATGAAACCTGATTGGATAGTCACATTCACTGAATACAAGGTCATGGCTTTGCACCAATCTGTCACGCTTTTGTCTGTATGAAGTTCTAAGTCTAATGTTCAGCTATTCTATTTTGCTTGCAAGAAAAAATGTAATTTTGTGAATGTTGATGAATTTGCTAAAGGGCGGCACCGCCCTATCCCTGTCCCCCAAGCACATGAAGCTGGGCAGAAACAAGAATTCCCTGAGTCTCGTTAGGGTATGGTATTAGACATGTGTATGTTTTCAACAGGTTTGGCTATCAGATAGGATCCCGTTCAGGGGTCTTGAAGTTCACATCTCAAGTGTGAAAAACATCCATGTTTTCTGGATACCAAAGAATTTTAATTTCCCAAAATATGATATTGCTTTTCTGCCTTTCTACACAGAAACTTCAGTGGGTAAGCTTGCCCTTGATATGTTTTCCCATGATCTGGCTAGTGGTCCTAGAGGACTCCCTCTCATGGCACCAACAACAAAGCCAGATTCGAGCCTCAAGGTACGAATCACGCACCACTTCGGTGGACACGAGCCACAGGCATGACCATCCGCTCTCATGCACCCAAAATCGGCAACGTCGTACGACAAATTCGGTCTAGCTGGGCACATAATGTTTCACCTACTTACACCAGACTAAGCCTGTGCCTCTCTGTCATTAAAATAAAATGACAACTTATGACAAAATTTGGTCCAGCTGAACACAAAAAGAATCTCCAGCGCTCACACACTCTTCTGATCTCCCTTAGCACCTGCCTGCATGCCAGTTCTCTATGGTTGCTCAAAAGTACCCGGCCATCCCACCTAATTGTTTATCTTGGCCAAAATGCACACACACATTCTAAACTTCTATGAGAATTTCCCATACCCCCTCAGGGACGTCATTTCACCAAAATGCCAGCGGTATCGGAGTGACATCACACAACCCTCATTTGACCCCACCCTGAAGTGACATCATGGGAAGCGATGGAACAAGACCTTCCCTGCTTTCACAAATCAGTAAGTGGCATTGCATAGCATTGTTCCTAAGTACACTATGGAAAATATGGTTACGATATCTCTATAATGTGATAATCAAATCATACAAGAATGGATCACCATATGTATCATTAAGATCAGTGTGTATAAGCCCATATTAGCAAATTACTGTGAATACAAGCAGATGCCCAAGGCCAAATGATAATGATGCGTTATTATATAGCACTTACGCTTAAGCGCTTTATATTGAATAAACATACATACAAAATCACCCAACCTGTGTTGGTACTCATTCATCGACCTCAGAAGGATGAAGGGCTAAGTTGAGATTTTAAGAACAGATTAAATAAGTGACTCACCTCATGAAGTGTGCCTGAAATAAACATTTAATGAGTCTAGCAATTATGGTACAGAATTCCTGAAAAACAAATTATTTGTTATTCCTATTCATTCTTATTTAGGGCCACTGCTGAAAGTGTTACACTTGTGGAACCCCCTGTTTTATTAAGAGGTCTGAACAAGAAAGACAGCCACTCCAGAAGCAAAGAGCAACACAGCGCTGGCCACAGCCCAGGAGCTCGCATTTGAAAAATGTAAAACAACTTATTTTTTCTTTTAAAGGTAGCAAGGGAGACCAAAGGGGTAGCAAGGGAGACCTCAGGGGTCACAGTTGCGACTCCTGGCGACCCCTAAATGACGTCCCTGTTCCCACCACAAGCGCGTTGGAACTGTTGTAATGGTAAAAGGTGCTATATAAATAATGATTACAATTACCATTAAAAGTGTTTTAAGGAAGGAGATAGCAGACATCTGTAGACTTTCATCTTGTTTATTTTCTTTTAAGCATGTTATTTTTAAAATATGATTGTAGTTTTACTGTTGCATACATGTCAACATTTTTCATTCCATTCGGGAGAAACTATTCAAGTCCTAGATTGAACTTTGCATTTTAGGACTTGTAGTCATGGATTTCCACATTATAAAATGTAAGAGGATTCAATTCAACACTACAGCTAAGTCAATGCCTAGTCTGGGATACAGAATGGAAACCCTTATTAATATATCTTTATGTCCAGTTCATGAGTTCTGGATGACTACCCCTATATAACACCCCTCTCTTAGAATCCGCCTGCCCCCACTGAGCCAAGAAGTAGTTCTGTTTTGCAAGTTTAAAAGGTTTATTTGAGAATTTAAACAATATATATATATCACACTTTATAATAAATTAATATCTGATAGTACGCATAGACATATGATGTTGACCAACAATGGGTAATCTGGCACTAGCATGCTTCTTTATAATCAATGAGGAGTTAGTATAGGATCGATAAAGTAGCAAAAATACTTTTATGATTTCAAAGGAAAAGCAATGAGGAATAAAATGCAGTACAGAAATACTTGATATGATTTTAGCAAAAGATAATATAATCACTTTTTCTCTGGCAATTCACCACCCTCCCCTATGCAATGTAAGAAATGGAAGGAAATGGAAGTAACACACACAGTTCTTAGGAATGCAATCAAATATAATTCAGTTCACCCCAGCAAGCTTAGACCACAGATAGAAGTTTGAAACACAGGCCCAAAATGCTTTTAAAAGGTGATGGCAATGAAGTGAGAAATATGCTGAAAATGGTTTTAATTCCCTTTAGGAGGTTCAGGGGGAGTGTAGCTACTTGGGATGAGTTCAGGCTCACTTTAGCAATGATTCAGGGATGGTTCTTAAGATGCAAACGAATTTTAGCAGTTCAGGCAAAAGCAGCTATCTTTGTACAAGTAAAGAAATCGGGCCAAATTGCAAATAGCGGCAAAAATCGCGAATGCGTGAATCGTGATTGCGGAACAAGTATAAGTCGGTTCTAGGCTTGTTGGAAAGGTAAGATTCTAAGCTTTCAGAGGAAAGTTAAACCAAGTTTGTAGCCCAAACGGTTCCAGAGATACGGACGATTAAATAAAGGTAGTTTTAAGTAAACTCAAAATGACAAGTGACAGCTATGCAGCTGCAGAATTGACAAGTGACAACTTCTAGGAGGCAGTTCTGGTTAGATTAAAATAGTTTGGATTAGATTATTTTAACTAAGAGATTGGTTCTGCACAGTTCTGCTAGGTACTCACAATATATTTTTGAAATAGGCCTCGCCACGGATCTGGTCAGGTTTTGGACTGGACTCCGGTTCTGGTCTCGGCACTTCACAGTGATCTGGGTCAGCTCTCTGGTTCTGCTAACAGTGGTCTGGGTCACTCTGGATCTCTGGACTCTGGTTCTGGATATTGCTCTGCTTTCTCTGGGTACAGCACTGCTTCTGGATCTTTCTGGCGCAGGGTTTCAGGCCAGAATCAACAGCTCAGCCCGGCTGTGAATAGTCTGCAAATGATTTGAGGTTGCTGAGGCCTGCTGAGAATAGTTCTCAGTTTGTGGTTTTAGGCCTCTGATTTAGGTTCTAAAGTATAAGTTCTAGGTTCTTTGGAGATTGATGGATTTGAAGTCTGGATCTCTGGATGTGAAGTCGTCGGTCAGCATGCTCCGCAGCAAATGGAATTGAATTTCTCTACCTGTCCCAGCAGTCTCTTTTTATGTGTTTTGAAAATGGGTGTGTGCCTGGGCCTAGCTAAGCCTGCCCCTCTCTACTTGTCATTGGCCCAATTCTCCCCTCTCCCATGATTGGGGGAAGGAAATGTGAGTCAGAGTGATGCTGTAGGTTTTATGGGTCAGAGGATCCTCCCCTGGTCAGTTTGCCCACAAATCTATATTTGATTCAAATACATATTGCACAGATACACAGTTGTTTAAAATTACATGCACCCATCACATATCACATGAGGTATACTCTGTTCAAACTCTGCTCTTCCTGGGGGCTTGCATTCAGAAATGGCAACATTTTGCACTTTTTAACTGGTTTTGCAATATCGGACATTTACCCAAATTTACACACATGTGCGCAAGGAGTATGGACATTAATTGATGAAGTGTCAGATTTTTAACATGCAGACATTTGGAGTGAGACCCTATTTTCCGCTAGCAACCCCCCAGAGTACCCACAGGGTCCTAACGCATCTCAAAATGTTCACAGAAAAATCACAAGAATTATGGTATCATTTAGATAATTTTGACAAGTCCGCACCATGAGTTATACATCTTTCTTAAAATCATATTCTGGCCAACAGGGGTGTGTCTTCCCAGGTCACATGGTGTAGAAACCAGTCTATCCACTTTCTTTAAGCTCAGCCTGTCCTCAGAGGGGGCTGCCCCTCCCCGTTTCTGCCAAGAGGAAGCAACTTTTACGACGCCCCCAATATAACTTCTGCCTGAGTCAAGGAAGGGCTTTGTTCAAAAGGAAGCCATTTACGATCCCCCCAATAAACCATCTGCCTGGGCCCAGGACAGGCCTTTGTTCAACTCCCTGTAGCTGCTCCACCCCTAATCTAATCAGAGAGGTGACAACTCCTTTTGGCAAGGGGAAGAGTGGCTGAGCAGGTTTTAACTCCTGTGGGGGTAGATGTCAGGCAGAATTCAGTTTCATTAAGCCAGGTTTCAGCTAAATGTCACTTTTTGTCCCCCAGTTTAAGTCTATTACGATTTTTACATACACATTAAATAATTACTTCCTTCAAGTCATTTCAGAGTATAGTTTTACATTGTATCCACCTCTTAGCAAGTCTTTCCTTGGTCTGGTTTTGTTTCATTTGTTCAGTTTTACACAAAAGTCTGGTAGTTTTAAAACGCCGGCTTTCTGATAGTGGTGAGTACTGGTAATGCAACCATTTTTGGGATTTACGAAAATGAATTCCCCACAGTTCTAGGTTGCTTTTGGCAATCAGCATTGCCATTCCCAATGGTTTCAGGCTACTGTGTGGGTAGCCCAATGGTGGTTTTAGGCAGTGCCCTCCTGTGCTCACAACCTAGGCAAAAATGGGTGGCAGCCTATTCTTCATGCATTTCCCTGTGCATGTTCTGGGAAGTTCTGGCCATCATGATGTTTTCCATGCCAGTACTGCACAGTTTTCGTATCCTGGCGTACATGTGGGCTTCTTGGCCATCTTGGATTTTCTAAGCCCACAGCACCAAATGTTGCAGCATGATAGCTCAAACGTGGGTCAGGACACCAAAAAAAAACCAGGGGTACAAATACCAGAATGCAAAGTTAATACCAGGAGTGTCTCCTGAATGGAATGGATAATGTTGGCATGCATGTCATCATTTCATGCATACCTAGTTTCCTAATGTAGGCTACTTAGTGAGCATTACGAGTCGAGTTCCCATGATAATAAAGGATTGGTTATGCGTTTCATGAAATGGATAATTGAGAATATGTTTAATTGGTAATTACTGTAAGTATGTTCACTCCATTTGTTCTGTATCATAACATAAACAGTGTTAGGCCTTTCCTATGGTGCTTTATTTGAATATTTTGTTTTAATGTGAGGTCACCCTCCACAATTTTTGTGAGTATTGGTGTTGCAATGCATTCTTTAAATGCAATTTTCTCAGCATCTGAAGGTGAATTAAGATTAAGGGACTCATTACAAATACAGCGGTAGCCGTGCCAGTAAAACCAGCAGGCTGCCACCGGACTTGTGGATTTTTCCAGTGCCTGACTTCACGGAAACACCGGGGGATTATGACCCCGGTGTTCCTGGAAGGCAGGCAGCAGAAAATCGTTATTCCCCATTCCCATTGAGTCTGATAGGACTCAATGGGAATGGGGATGACGGAAGCACCGGCACCAGTAATAACAGTGCCTGTGCTTCTGCGAAAGTCTGCGAGTGGCTGCCATCTCGCCCACCAGGTCAAACCTGGTGGGCGGGATGGCAGCCACCAGCAGACTTGGAGTGTGCCGGTGCGGTAACAACGGTGCCGGACCAGCACCCTCGTAATGAATAAATGTTGTTATTATATCATATGTCTATAAAGTCATTCCTTCCTTCGCACTTACCTTACATTGCACTTACCTTACATTGCAATTCACCTATTGTTCACCCATGAGCCCCCCAGCACCTATCCCATTCGCTTTCCATTCTACACTTGCACGTTCTGAATACTCACAAGGCATAGTAGGTTCGTCCCTCCCCCACGGTATTTAATATTGTTTATGTATTTTAATTGTTTCTCATCCCTTGTCCCATCTCTGTTGCCCTGTGGGTGCTTTGAAACTGTATTTACTTCCTGTATATGCGCTAACAAGCAAACAATAAATAAATATGTGTGATGTGCACCAATTAATTTCATCCTCTACATTTAAAAGGTCAGACGTGACAGCTTTGCCAATACTTGTTTGGTTTACAAAGGAATTTAAAAAAATAAGCATCAAAGGAAAATGACTACTTGATTGATATAGCACTACAAATCAATGATTCAATGTGGCATTACACTAAAGGGGCATTACCAAAAGCACTTCACCAACCAAATTGGGCAAAATGTGCATTGGGATTTTTAGGAAATACTTGTCTAATACTAAAATGAAAGGCTGTGCTTAAATAACTGTACTGGGACAATTATTCACTAGAGAGCATGTTCAGGCTCTGCCGCCCTGTCTTCCTCAGAAGAAACACAATTATAAGATAAGAAAGGACACATTTGAAACTGCACTTTAAATTTTCCTGGAAATGCAGCTGGCACAAAGGACAGATACTTTTTGCTACACAAGTAGGGAACAGATGAGGCATTAGATTGCACAATTAGTGTGTTTTAAAATAGAATAGATTGGGTGTCAGTAAGGTGTGTACACAAGATAGGGATTCACTAGACAAGTAGGGCAGAACAACTGTAGGCAGATAAGGTTGCTGATACCCATAGAGAGAAATATAATGTGATAGGCATGCACCAGGAACTCAGTAGATAGCAAAATAAGGCGTCGATTCATGGAATTAATGTGCGCCGAAAATTCCCGCGCAGAGGTGCCAAAACGTGCGAATCGCAGGACAAGTGCGAAAATCGCAGTGCAAGTGTGAAAAAAGCTGGAAAACCAGCGCACAGCGATTCATGGAAGTCTGTGCGCGAGAAAAACATTGGATGTGTGCTAAAAATGTGAGCCGCGCACGCCGGCGCACAGGTCATCCAACAGCGTGCGCCACGGCCACTGCGAAATCGCACATAGCGCGGCGCACATCACAAAAGTAGGCGGAACAGGGGCCTAACACTCGAATGGGGAACAACGCGTGAAAATATGGGCGTCACGGGGGAAGTACAGGAGGTAAGTGCGCGGAACGCCCACACGCTCGCCTACAACCCGCATTCATGGAATCGAATAGGGCAAACCAGCGCACGGTCAAAGACGCGCACAGGGCCAAACAAGTACGCCACAAGAAAGCAGGCGGTAGCGCCCCTGCGACAGAAAAAAATGTGCGCCAAAATGTGAGCTAACAAAAAGCACCCATATACAGCCATGATGAATGGCCCATACAGTGGCCCTCTAGGACAAATGAGGTGCAAAGGGGCCCCGACAAACACCGACACCCGCTGTGTGAAAAATAGCATGTGCGCGTGTTCCTGGGTGCGCGGAAGTTCCACACGCGATTAGCCTGGGTACGTGTACTTCGGTGTGCGCGGGAAGTTCCACACGCGATTGGCCTGGGTAGGTGGGGGTGCGTGGGAAGTTCCACACGCGATTGGCCTGGGTACGTGTACTGGGGTGCGCGGGAAGTTCCACACGCGATTGGCCTGGCTAGGTGGGGGTGTGCGGGAAGTTCCACACGCGATTGGCCTGGGTATGTGTATTCCGATGTGCGCGGAAGATTCACACGCGATTTCTGCAGGGTACGTGTATTTCGGTGGTGCCGGGGAAAGCTACACGTGATTTGGCCATGTGGGTCCCCCCAGGTGTTCCCTCTACACCCTCCACAGCCCCTGCAGGCAGCCCACACCACAGGGTACTACCCTGCACCCCTGCTCATGTCCCAGAGGCAACCCATCCACCATGGCCATGCCCACCAGCCAACCCACATGTCACCTTGCACTAGTGATCACCAACACATGTCTCCCAACACCCCCACGACCCAGCAATGCAGGGGCAGCCTCCACCAGGCCCCCACTCATGTCCCCCTGCACCCCCACCCCCCAGCAGTGCAGGGGCACCCTCCACCAGGCCCCCACTCATGTCTCCCACCACCCCCATACCACAGCCACCAGGGGCAGCCTCCACCAGGCCCCCACTCATGTCCCCCTGCACCCCCACCCCCCAGCAGTGCAGGGGCACCCTCCACCAGGCCCCCACTCATGTCTCCCTGCACCCCCACCCCCCAGCAGTGCAGGGGCAGCCTCCACCAGGTCCCCACTCATGTCCCCCTGCACCCCCACCCCCAGCAGTGCAGGGGCACCCTCCACCAGGCCCCCACTCATGTCTCCCACCACCCCCATCCCACAGCCACCAGGGGCAGCCTCCACCAGGCCCCCACTCATGTTCCCATGCACCCCTACCCCCCAGCAGTGCAGGGGCACCATCCACCAGGCCCCCACCCATGTCTACCACCACCCCCACCACCCAGCCACCAGGGGCAGCCTCCACCAGGCCCACACTCATGTCTACCACCACCCCCACCCCCCAGCCACCAGGGGCAGCCTCCACCAGGCCCACACTCATGTCCCCCTGCAACCCACTCCCCAGCAGTGCAGGGGCACCCTCCACCAGGCCCCCACTCATGTCTCCCTGCACCCCCACCCCCCAGCAGTGCAGGGGCAGCCTCCACCAGGCCCCCACCCATGTCTACCACCACCCCCACCCCCCAGCCACCAGGGGCAGCCTCCACCAGGCCCCCACTCATGTCCCCTATTACCCCCACCCCCCAGCAGTGCAGGGGCAGCCTCCACCAGGCCCCCACTCATGTCTCCCACCACCCCCACCCCCCAGCCACCAAGGGCAGCCTCCACCAGGCCCCCACCCATGTCTACCACCACCCCACCCCCCAGCCACCAGGGGCAGCCTCCACCAGGCCCCCACTCATGTCCCCCTGCACCCCCACCCCCCAGCAGTGCAGGGGCAGCCTCCACCAGGCCCCCACTCATGTCCCCCTGCACCCCCACCCCCGAGCAGTGCAGGGGCACCCTCCACCAGGCCCCTACTCATGTCTCCCACCACCCCCATCCCACAGCCACCAGGGGCAGCCTCCACCAGGCCCTCACTCATGTCTCCCTGCACCCCCACCCCCCAGCAGTGCAGGGGCACCCTCCACCAGGCCCCCACTCATGTCTCCCTGCACCCCCACCCCCCCAGCAGTGCAGGGGCAGCCTCCACCAGGCCCCCACTCATGTCTCCCTGCACCCCCACCCCCCAACAGTGCAGGGGCCGCCTCCACCAGCCCCCAACTCATGTCCCCCTGCACCCCCATCCCCCAGCTACCAGGGCTGCCTCCACCAGGCCCACACTTATGTCTACCACCACCCCCACACCCCAGCAGTGCAGGGGCACCCTCCACCAGGCCCCCACCCATGTCTACCACCACCCCCACCCCCCAGCCACCAGGGGCAGACTCCACCAGGCCCCCACCCATGTCTACCACCACCCCCACCCCCCAGCCACCAGGGGCAGCCTCCACCAGGCCCACACTCATGACCCCCTGCACCCCCACCCCCCAGCAGTGCAGGGGCACCCTCCACCAGGCCCCCAATCATGTCTCCCACCACCCCCATCCCACAGCCACCAGGGGCAGCCTCCACCAGGCCCCCACTCATGTCCCCCTGCATCCCCACCCCCCAGCAGTGCAGGGGCAGCCTCCACCAGGCCCCCACCCATGTCTACCACCACCCCCACCCCCCAGCCACAAGGGGCAGCCTCCACCAGGCCCCCACTCATGTCCCCTATTACCCCCACCCCCCAGCAGTGCAGAGGCAGCCTCCACCAGGCCCCCACTCATGTCTCCTGCACCCCCACCCCCCAGCAGTGCAGGGGCACCCTCCACCAGGCCCCCACTCATGTCTCCCTGCACCCCACCCCCCAGCAGTGCAGGGGCAGCCTCCACCAGGCCCCCACCCATGTCTACCACCACCCCCACCCCCCAGCCACCAGGGGCAGCCTCCACCAGGCCCCCACTCATGTCCCCTATTACCCCCACCCCCCAGCAGTGCAGGGGCAGCCTCCACCAGGCCCCCACTCATCTCCCCCTGCAGCCCCACCCCCCAGCAGTGCAGGGGTACCCTCCACCAGGCCCCCACCCATGTCTACCACCACCCCCACCCCCCAGCCACCAGGGGCAGCCTCCACCAGGCCCCCACACATGTCTACCACCACCCCCACCCCCCACCCCCCAGGGGCAGCCTCCACCAGGCCCACACTCATGTCCTCCTGCACCCCCACCCCCCAGCAGTGCAGGGGTACCCTCCACCAGGCCCCGACTCATGTCTCCCTGCACCCCCACCCCCCAGCAGTGCAGGGGCAGCCTCCACCAGGCCCCCACCCATGTCTACCACCGCCCCCACCCCCCAGCCACCAGGGGCAGCCTCCACCAGGACCCCACTCATGTCCCCAATTACCCCCACCCCCCAGCAGTGCAGGGGCAGACTCCACCAGGCCCCCACCCATGTCTACCACCACCCCCACCCCCCAGCCACCAGGGGCAGCCTCCACCAGGCCCACACTCATGTCTACCACCACACCCACCCCCCAGCCACCAGGGGCAGCCTCCACCAGGCCCCCACCCATGTCTACCACCCCCCCTCACCCCAGCCACCAGGGGCAGCCTCCACCAGGCCCCCACTCATGTCCCCCTGCACCCCCACCCCCCAGCAGTGCGATTTGCCTGGGCATGTGTACTTCGGGGTGCGCAGGAACTTCCACACGCGATTTGCATGGGTACATGTACTACGGGGTGCGCGTGAACTTCCACACGCGATTAGCCTGGGTAAGTGTACTCCAGGGTGCGCGTGAACTTCCACACGCGATTGGGCCTGTGAGAGTGGGTTACATATATTCCAGGGGTGGGCGGGAATATTTACCCGCGACTGTGATTGTGAGAGCGTGCTACGTGTATTCCTGGGGTGGGCGGGAAGATTCACTCGTTCGCCTACGAGGTGACGAAAAATGGTCCAATCCTGAGACACATACGCCAGCATGAAGCAGGCGTACGTCGACCCGCGCAGCATAAAAGTGCGCGCAAACAACAAACAAGCTCATACGCCAGGATGAATATACCATTCCTAGCAGCAGTGGCCGTGGGTTACCAAAGGAGGAGGAGGATAGTGAGGGCCCGAATTTTCACTCCCAGAACCAGCCTTTTTGGGATGCCTGATGACCAGGTGTATGGGAGGTACAGGTTTCCCCCACACATAATGCTGGACCTGGTCAGTGAGTGGGAGGATGACCTCACATCACCCACCCTGTGCTCCCAAGCACTCAGCCCCCTGGAGAAGGTCCTCAATGTACTGCACTTCTTGGCCACAGGATCATTTCAGCAGACAAGTGCCATAGTGGGTGGGGTGTCACAGGCCACGCAGTCAAGCTGCCTACGCCAGGTCTTGAACATCATCACTGCACGCCCATCAGTCCGTAGGCACATATACCTGCCCAGGACACCTGCAGAAAGGCAGCCTGCCACCCTCGATTTCTACGGTGTGGCACAATTTCCAAAAGTGCTAGGTGCCATTGACTGCACCCATGTGGCACTACGTCCCCCCAGGGCATCTGAGCACATCTATAGGAACCGCAAGCACTGGCATTCCATCAACGTGCAGGTAGTATGTAATGCTAAGGGAATCATCACCTCAGTATATGCCAACTACCCAGGGTCCAACCACGACAGCTTCATTTACCGAATGTCTACCCTAAGCCGGGACCTAGAAACTGGGCGGCATGGCGACACATGGCTGCTTGGTGAGTATGAATGCCACTGCACATGCATGCATGTCAGATGCACAGTTATGTCACTACCCCACTAATGATACCCATCACCTCCTCACCAGGGGTCAGTGCCTACCCTCTGAGCACCCACATGATGACGTCAATTCGGAACCCCATCACGCCACCAGAGGTAAGATACAACACAGCCCATATTGCAACCCGGGGCATAGTGGAGCGCACATTCGGAGTGCTCAAGTCACGCTTTCGCTCCCTTGACCGTTCTGGCGGGCAGCTGTTATATGCGCCCCCAGTAGTGTGCAGGATCATAGTGGCAGCATGTGTCCTGCACAATGTTGCAACATGCCGGGGCCTGGCCGTGGACATGGTGGTGCCCCCACATCCCCAACCACATGCACACCCGCTGCGCATGGGAGGGGAGAGGGCACAGGGTGAGGCAGCCCGTACGCAGCTGGTGGCTAATTACTTCACATAGAAATCACACCCCAGTGGAGTGCACACAGGCCTGGCACATACCATCTGATAAGCAATGATGACTCGACCTGACAATTAAGACGAACAAAGGGACTGTCAACTGTCAGAACCATAACAGCCTGAGATTGTTCATGTGGAAGTGTCACAATGTGTGCATCCCTACCTACACAAACACCACCAATGCAGTGTCATGAAAAGACACTTCCATGCTGCAGAAATGAATACCCACTTGCAAAATACTACATGAAAACAGTGCAATGTCACCCACCCCCTCCCCGGCACGGCCACACAACACACCATGGCATGTCATGCAATGTGAGAGGAAAGAAATTAATCCCCACAACATGCCCCAAGTGTCAGCAGCTACAGTGTCCCTAATGGAAACATGTCCACACATGAAATGCTCACAGTAATGCAGGACCTACAACCCACATTACCAAATACTTACCAAGAATACCAATCACCTACACAACCTCCAACCTACCTTAAACATGACATTACAGACTTAAAAATTAGCTAGTCTCACCACCTGATGATGACAGCCCTCCGAACACTTGCAAGTATACAGTGTTAGCGCCACGCAAGAGTGTAGGTGCACTGCTTACAACATGGACTCCAGTTCCAAGGTGGACCGCATTGTGAAGACATGAGGAATGGACCTGCAAATATGGAGGATGAGATGGATGCAGAGGCATATATCAATACACCACGCAGTGTACAATACAACAACAATATGCACTATGAATGTATACACAGTATTGACTACAGACTGCCCACACAGCTCATGGGAGTCCAATGTCACCATGTACGTCAATGTCACTTGGGCACACCCTTTGCAAGCCCATGGAAACGGGGAGCAGGAGGGGTGTGTGTGACAAAAACCCAAGCATCTGAACCAAATCCATGACAAGCCTGCATGTGCCCAGCCACAATGCAGCGTATGCCCACGGGAGCCACACAAGGCAACACACTGTCCCAAA